>NW_021563156.1:120390-237813 GCF_001605985.2 Dendrobium catenatum
ACAAGAGAGAGATTATCAATGTAAGTGATTATATTGCAGAGTATTGCTCTTGCTCATTCGGCTTATTTGTTTCGTTTCTTTATCTATTTTCTATTTTTTGTATCGTGTATTCCATAATCCAAAGAAAAGCCCATCATCCACTCTCATATAAAGGGTATCTTTATTCACCACTTAAATTCATTATACAAATAACACTTTTTGTAATGGCATCAATTATCTATATCAGTCATATATTTTAAATGTGCAATTTGAGTAGAAATGTAATGAAATACAATAATCCATGAATGCTTATAAATTCTTATTATTATATATTTCAATAAGCTTTATAAATAATATAATTTAATTAAAGTAGAATTCAATAATAATACAGTCAATAATACTTATAATAATCTATCTATCATATAAAAAAATCATGTCTATCATATACACAAAAACTTACGCAGTGAAGCTTGAATAAATAAGTGAACTTAGTTTTATTAAGTTGTTAGTATGATTTAATCATAAACAAAATCATTGAAAATAACAGTATGATTCAAGTTAATCTATTAGAATTAGATGAAATTTCAAAATAGAATCGTGGATGAAAACGTTGGATCTTTATTCCATATATAAAAGTGAAAAATGAAATCAGATGTTTAGAAAATATTGATACTTTCTCCATATTAATTTTCTTAATAAATAATAATTTTAAAATATCAAATGAAGAACTTACCGAAATGTTGATTGATATTGTAAATTTCAATCGTCAAAAGTTGATTGAGACTGTAAATCTTCTTCTTATAATCACCCCCACCAAATATATTTTAATGATTGCGCAATCAATCATCATTGATGATCATCTTTTTTTAATATATTTGTGTTCTTAATCAATTTAATCCTTTCAAATGAAAGACTAGAGACTAATCCATTCTCATATATCATCTCAATCTTCGTGAAGAAATCATCTCATCTTTCATGTAGAACTTATTTATTATTTTATAAAAAAATTTCATATCTTTTCAATTTTAATAACAATCTTTTTTATAACCATCTATTTACAATTCAAGAATAATTTTAATCAATATTTAAAAATGATTATTGCATGAACATCATCTCTTATCTTTAATGACACATAATCCATCTTTATTTTTAATATAAAAATATTTATGATGATTTATCATTTTTCATGAAAATTTTTGATATATTAAAAAGGTGATCATAAAACATAAAAGAATGTTACTTAATGTAATCAAAAATTTAACATTTATATTATGTCGCATTCTTAATGATAGTGTTCAATATATAATTATGAGCTTAGGTGATGAAGAAAAGGACCCGTGGAACCTTAATTAAACTCTAATAAATTTGACCATTAATCTCAACTCTTAAATTAAATAAATCAAAATTATTAATTTTTAATATTATTTATTGTAAAATATGAAATTGCACTCTTGACATTTATAGTATAATTTAACCAATTCAAAATTGAATTGTCCCATTGATTTAATCATTACATATAAACTGAGTCTCCATAAAAAATTTCATAATTAGAGCTAGTAATTTGTCACTCACTAATTATATATTTATCCTTGATTTCAATTAAATTCTCTAATGAAACAATAACCTTCGTGATCTCATCATAAATTTGAGCACTCAATTTATTCAGGTTCTGAATTAATTATTAGAGGGAACTAATTTTCTAACTTTCAAAAAAGAAAGAAATGAATTTCTATATAAATTCTATTAAATTCTCAGCATTTATTTTATTATGTTTATTGAAATACAATGATTAATTTTTATTTCTTCCAACTATTTCTGAGTAAATAAAAAAAAACTAAATGTCACAAATAGTAGTTTTATTAATAATCAGAATTATGATTTGTTTTATATATGATCATTTATGATTAATTTTAATTCTCTATAGTTAAATAATATTTTTGAGAATTCCAAATTTTATCTTGTATAGTTCTATATATCATATTATATAAAGTATCCATCCATAATATTTTCATATCGAATAATCCGGATAAGATTGTTCCATTCTTAATATTAATGACCGTAATTAATAATATTTAAATTATATATTAAACTATAATTAATTAATTATGAATCATGTTTATATTATTATCAATAACTTTTTCTCTTGTAATATAATTATGTACTGAATTATAGTTACATAAATAATTATGAAATAAAATATTATCAAAAACATGGCTAAACTTGTTCTTTAAATTTTATTTCCATAAAAAAATATATTACAATAATATTTCTTTAAGGGCACATTTCTAACAAAACTCGAACAATTTTCTTCTATTATATTTTTAATTCACTTTCTTCCCTTCACGGCCAAGCCAAATCAAAAATGGGAGGGTGGAAGCAAATGATAGTGATATTTTAGATTAAAATATTATATAAATCTCATTTCAGCGCCTGGTCCAAAGCTTATGTAACTTAGCGTTGTAGCATGCATGTAATACAATGAGCGCACAACAGCACCTGTCGAATAAATTTCAAAATTCCAGAGAGCTCGGAGCACTGCGCCGCACCACATAAGCCACATACTTCTGAAAATTTTTGGATATTCAAAATATTCAAATTAGGGCTATTACATTGGTGATGTATTGTGGAGATGGGGCAATCTTGGAGGGAGATTAGTTGGACACATATTCATAAATTTCTCCAGCAAGGTGTGAGCATGTTCAGGCAAGTTTGGAGTTCCCACAAGCTTACTAAATAACTAAAGCAAGAAGAGAGTGGTTTTCTTTACAAGTTACATTAAAAATCTTGATATAAGAGAAAATGCAGAGGCTTCACATGAGTTGTGACAAGCCAAGTGCTAGCATATAATGGCATAAGTCTGATTTGCTTTCCCTTCTATTCAAATGAATGCACATTGGCTCGACAATCACATATGATTCCCATACCAAGTGTGAGGGGTGACGGCCTAAAATGACGTAGCATACATTCATATCAATGACACTGCGCAAAATTCACGTTGAGATTGAAAATGTGACTCGGCACATGTTCGCAACTAGTATTCAACTTTTTTGCACCAAATCAAGGAGAAATTATTCTGTGCGGACACCAGATCATTCGTAGCGAATCTGGAATGCGCCAATCACCCGGTATACAACCGTATCAGCAACCAAAAGGTTGGATGTGAAGCAATTTTGATTCGTCTTCAGACAGCTTTCGTATCAGAACAGAAGAATTTATCCACATTAAAGGCTTTATTTTGGGATGACTTTCCTTAAATAATTTTTAAAATAGCTTTTTAGTACAAAATTAAATTTTTATATAAAAAGTTGCTTTAATAAACAATAAGAAAGCTAATCCCAAATAAACTAATCTTAATTTTCTTTCTTCCGATTTGAATCTCTAGTTCTTGTTTGTTTTAGTGATGGTTTTTATTCACCAACATAGTAAAGTATGATTATTACATATTTCTGTGAAGTATCTTTACACAAATTGACTTTTATTGCTTTACATTAATATTATTTAAAGAATTTTGCAACTCAATTAAGCTAATTCTAAGAGATCTATGCTCCATCCATTTTGAGTATATAATTAGCTTATAAGTAAATTAGTATAACAATTATAATTGTATGAATTAGGAAGAATATTTTATCTAACTTTTGATTTGAATGGAGCATTAATATTTAAAATATCTAGATTATTAATAGGCATTTATATTAATACTAAGAGATAGAAAGGATAATCATGATATATAGTTATTATAACAATTTATATAAATTTAATAATTATTACTAAAATCTGAACAAATGAATACTTAATGTGTTGAGGGTGATTAGGAAAATGCTAATAAACATAATATTAATTATTATTAATTGTGAGATGAAAGAAATAATTAATCTAATGACTTCAAAATTTTATTAATTTTTATATCCCATTAATGTAAGAATTTTTAGTATTTATATTATATTTTTTATTTTTATATAATATTTTTGTTTTGATTTCTAAATTTTATGTCTTAATAACATCTACTCAATTAAAAAAAAAAAAAACAACTTTGGTGTTCATTAATAAAAATTTGAATAAATTTGATAAAAAAAAAAAAAACTTTGTGCTCATTAATAAAAAAAGAATTTTAATTAAGATTTTATAAGTATTTATTTGAGAAATTATAAATTTTATTTATTTATTTTGTAAAATATTAATTATTATAATAAAATTATCTTACCATGAAGTTAATGCTCTCCACCTCCTCATTCTTATATTTCTATTTTTATTCTCCACATTATTTAGGTTTTAATAATCCACCCGAAATAATATCCATCCAATCATCCATCTTCCATCTGCGAGCGGCAGATCCTTCCTTCTCCGGCGATAGGTCTCCCCTCTGGCTCCGGCGCCTTCTTCTAGCATAGGGAAGGCACGCCAGCTTCGCTTCTACCGCTGCCATTCCTTTTTGGTGTGTAGAGGAAGGTGGAAGGACGGGAAGAAAGATACGAAAGGGTGAAGGCATGAAAGGTCTGGCATCCGCGCCTGGAGATTATGTCTACTTCAAGTCGCAAGTTCCCCTCCACAAGATATCTGTACGAATTAAGTCGTGTTTCGTTTTCCTTGTTCTAATATCATATTTGAGCTTTTCTAAAGTTGAATAAGCATATTCATGTGGGTGATTTGTGGAATTATGAGTGAGTTGCTGTAGGTTTGGTTTTTCATTGGTACTTTTGTGATTCAATTCTGGTTACTGTTTTTAATATTTAATTCTCGTACACGGACCTAATCTGGCTTGATTCGTTATATTGGCTGTTTGCAGAATGTTCGAGTGAATTTGAATGTTAATGTTAATGTAATGAAATAGTACCATAAAGTCTTTTTGGAAGCTCTTTTGGTTTGAAAGTGTTTTTTGTTTCAAGGTGATAGTAAGTAATTGTAACTATAATGTTATGGCCACAATTAATTGAGCCAAAAAAAAAAAAAAAAAAAAACACGGTTTATTGCTTTAGTTAGGGTTGTTTGGAAATTCCAACGGGTTCTTTGATCCCCTTGAAAGCATAGGCGGTTTAATTTGTTCATTGTCCCAATTGTAGTTGAAACCTAATTTATTATTATCTTTCATTCCCATCAAGTCTGCGTAAATACAAGAGCAAAACTGTATGCTCTTCAAAAACATTTAGTTCGTGTTGTGGTAGAAAAGAAGTATAATTATGTATTCATGAAAGATAGTTATATCACATCCATTCTAATTAGGAGTTCATAAGTTCAAATCACTGTAAGAACCTCTGCGTAATGCAGGGGTTGTGCACATTAATCCATCCGTACCCAAAGTAAGCAGAAGCCCTTGCACTTTGATGCCCCTTTGTGGTTGAAAGATTTTTCATATACTTATTTTCACGATGAATGTGATTCTGAGGTTACCTATCTACTTAAATGTAGATCGGATCCAAACAATGGAGATACTATGACTTCGGTCCAAAATCTGTGCCTCCTCTTATCTGCCTCCCTGGCATTGCTGGAACTGCTGATGTTTACTATAAGCAGATCATGTCATTGTCCCTGAAGGTATGCACATGACAATTGAATATGACTTAATTTCCATTCTCTGGCTTATTTATTATTGCAATGATACTTCATGTATCAGTTTTTCTCTACACGGGGGACTGAAATCATTAAATTTGATCACGATCTAGTTTTGTCATGCTTTCTTATGTCAGTTGAAGATGTATGTGTAATAATACAAGATCCTATCAAGGGATGTTTTGTGGAAAAGCTTAAAAAGATTGAAAAGTACAAGCTCTCACCAAAATGTTAGGAGTTACTCTACATTATGCCATGATGCGATGCATATAGTTTAATTAAACTTATTCTAATTTTATAGCTGCCCTAATGTTTAGAAATGCAATCATAATTGTCACATGAATTTATGTTTGTAATTGTATTACTTTTCAAAAGGAGATCGACTCTATTCAGTTCAAAGTTCACTGAAATTGTTGCAATTTAACTGGAAATTTCTCTCATTAACAAGCCGCATCTAATAATTATGTTAAGATAATTTCAATTTCACTTGAACCAAGGATCCAAGAAAATTAATGAAAGATGGAGAGATACCAGAATTTTGTTGCCATTGCAAATTATAACTTGAGCAATAGAAATATGCAATGAACAGTTTGATACAGGGCACGATACCATGTCCAAGTCAAGAAACATAGGCTAGGTTCAAACATAGGTAGCCTAACCATCTTATGCTAAGCAAGAGAAGAAAAGTTCATAAATTAGATTTCTGGGTTGATATGCCTGACTTAAGTTTGAATTCAACACATATACGGTGACATAGACAGTGACACAACATGAACATTAGGCGCATCAATTATTAAAAATATAGGATACCGACACAAGTTGGACACAACATTATAATTTTGTTATCTTAAATATACTTTATAAAAATTGAGTAAGCAAAATGTTAAGAATAATTAAAAAATAATAAATCATTTAATTCAAACTTGTGCTTAAAATGATTAATATTAGGATGTCGAGAGTCGGGCATTGATGCTGTGTTTCAAGCATCGAGAGGGGAGACGACAATGCTGTCAAGAGTTGAGCATTGAGCGTCGATGTCGAGACAACGTGGTCGTCTATGTTAAGATGACGTTGGACAAAGATGAGATGTCGATACGATGTTAGATCGTGATTGTGGGGGTAGAAATTGCTGGTGTCAAACATTGATTTTCAGATGGTTTTGAAATATCGATGTAGTGATGGCGTCGAAATGTCGAATGTTGATGTTGCGATGATATTAGATGTTCTTGTGAAATCTTAGCTTCGATCTACCTGAGAGAAATGAAAATAGGTGAATGGGGTATTGAGTGCAGACAATTAATTTGGGGAGGATATTGAGAGGAAATAAGAAATTTTTTTATTTTTTAATAAATAAATAAATACAATTTAAGAAATTATAATAAAAAAAATTTCATAAAATATTTAAGAAATGCTTGTCGGACACGTGTGTCTAATTTGTTTTTAATATTTTTTGTAATCGGACACGTCTTTAGCATGTTCGATATGTACAGTAGGCGTGTTAGATGCGTGTTGTGTCCGATATATATCGGACGCTACATACCTCATTGAGGAGAAGTGTCTGTACATCATAAATGTGACATGACCATGAGCTTTTGTAATTTCATTGAACAATACAAGCGAATGTGCTTACTGTTTTACAGGCTTCTCTAAATTTGAACAAAGTTTGTTGTTAGCTTGATAAGCTTGGAGATGAATTATGCTTGTGCTATTATTTGAATCCATTTATGATGATTGTAACCTTTGAAGATATTAATCCACTCAAAGTTTTCAGATTTTGACCAATTTAACTTATTAAAGCACCTTACCTTATGGCTTGTTAATCGCTTTGTTGTTAGTGCAAATAATTCCCAGCAATTAAATAAAATAACCTGTTGATATGAGCATACATATTTGCTGAGTTAAAGAAGCATATGGAGTTGGTTCTTATCATGTTCATGCAAACCGATTAATTTTATTCTGCCACCTCCAACTTCATGGTTTTGCTTGACCTCTTTTATTGAGAATTTATCTTTCTAGGTTTAGTAATATTTACAGGAAATTTCTTTGGTCAGTAATTCTTCAATAGCTTATGCATTTCAGATTTACTGATGACTATGATCTTTAAGTATTTCTCAGGGATACCGAGTTATTTCACTTGATTTACCACGTGTTTGGAACCATCTCGAGTGGGTTCATGCATTTGAGAAGTTCTTAGATACAATTAATGTTCATCATGTAAGGAACTCATCTTATTTATTTTAATTATATTGATTTTGAAGATTTTGATTGCACGATGCATGCTGACAGGTACATCTTTATGGCACATCCCTAGGTGGTTTTTTAGCTCAAATTTTTGCTCAGTATCGACCTAGACGGGTTAAATCACTTGTTCTTTCTAATACGTTTTTGAACACTGAAAAGTTTTCTGCTTCCATGCCTTGGTCTCCTGTGTATGTATCATCTTCTCTTTCTCTCCACTGGCTAATTACTCACCAAATGTGTTTACTTTTTTTCTTAGCTGCTTTAACTTCCTTTCAGCATTCTTATACTCTTCAGTATTGTAATGCTTTATAGTTTATTTAGTTGAAACAAACAGCCAAATTCCTTACGAATGTTTTTGATGGAGTGATGCCATAGTAATCAAACGCGACCTTGTAAAGAAAGCCTCTTTATTGATTAGGCAATTACCTTCTGCTCGTTTCTTTCTAATATTCCCTGACCATGCTGATAACTAATTTGGAACTAATCAGACCACATATGAAGTAGGAATATGAGCTGAAAGAGGATATTACTGTTGAGAATTGAGAGGTTAAGGAAAGCGGATCAAGACCATGCGGCTTGTCATCATTTGTATCTCAGCATGTGGGAGTAATTTGATTAGCCCTTTTCTTATCTCAATACTTTACTGTGGTCGGAGTAACTGTATTTTTTGCCTGTTGATAGCTGACATGTTAGGACGATTTAACCCTTCAAGTCGAACAAAGATTTTCCCCGTAGGTTTATGCTTCATTGGCTCATTTAAGGACAGTCGGCCTATCTAATCTGACACTTAGAAGGACAATTATCCGTCATTCCAGCAAGAAAAAGTTCCTTGACCTTTATAGCTTAAACCATTTATTGATTGGCATATAGCAGATAGCAATCAACCTTGGCGGGGCAACTAAGCTCCACATAGAGTCGTCTAGGAGTTGAAATAATTGTCATAAAGGATGAGGATTTGTCCTCAAGCTTAGTAGTTTTGTTTGAGGAGCATAAGGATGGTACTGAAGCTTTTTACTGATAATGTTCTCATGATCTTGCATGATTGATTTATATTGTTTTGGGTCATTACTTGCGTTGTTTCGCTTCAGATCTACAACGTAAGAGGTTGAAAGCTTTCGTCTCAATTCATATTTAGCCGCGAGCAATCTACGTTTGTGATCTCTTAGATTTTGCTTATCCGACATCTTACTGAATTTCCTCCCATCTTCTAGCAAAAAGCCGCTCCATGCCTCCAGTTTGAAAGAAGGGGGCTTGGTCTCATTATTCGTGTAAAGTGCGTATTCTAGCAGCATGCCCGTGCAAAGCACGGGATGGTAGTTAAATGCTTAATGTTTTCTTAAATTGTTGATATTGATTAGAGGAAAATACTGAGTAATAAAAGAAGTACTTATGAGGTAGAATTATAATCTCTTGAACGTTTCTTTGGTATTTTACAAAAGAAATAAATGCTTAGAACAAAATGAAAAGATGGTATTTTAAGCTTAAAAGCAAGTGATATGCATCGTTAGGAAGAAAACAGAAGAACATACAGGGGTGATAGCACGATAATAGACTAATGCTGCAGGAGAAAATAACATTACTCTTGATAGAAGACAACCAATACCTTGAATACGGTGCTGTAGGTTGGAAGATAAATTTGTTATTATCTTTTTTTTCCCTCGGTTTATCAACATTCTAATAATCATTTTAGTTCTAATCGACAAAGCATATGTTGGTCTAGGATATTTTATCCATTGTTTCATGATACAAATTTAGAACGAGAAGCAAAAAATTACGCACTCTTCACTTAGTTCATAATCTTTAATTTAGAAAACAATTCATTTTCTTAGATGAAAACTAAAAATATGAAAATCAGCATAAAAGGTGTGAAATCATGCATCCTTATTGACAATCATGTCGCAATTGGAAGCTAAATTGCAATAACTTGACAAAGTTCAATCATGCAATTACACCAGTTATGAGATATCAGAGGATAAGAACTCTAAAGATTAAAGATCACCAAATAGAAAAATTATGCCTCATAACTGGACAGAGCTTCCCCTGAAAATTTAGTAGGTCAAAATGAATTCCATCCAGCTAATCATCTATTAAATCAAACTAGTAATTATAAAATAATGTTTTTACATTCCTCATAAACCCATATTCATAATAAAAAGTCCTGTCACAATTTACAATAAAAAACAAGAAATTAGAATCTGTAGCCATCCATAGATGAGAAGTCCAGATAGAACTGAAACTGCAAGAAAAAAATCTGGTATAAGGAAACTATAAGAGCTGCACAACAAAACTCATACAAGTCACATATTGAAAAACAACACACTGTTCATGAGTGGAGATGGAAGGGAAGTAGAAATCCCATAAAGAGCTATATTCTTGAACTTGGGGGGTGTAGATAAATCTGCATTAGTTGAAAAAAATTAGCTCTGAAGAATTATTCAGTTAATAGAATGCATGTTGGACAAAATAGTTCTACTTATGTGGGGAATTCTATGGATCCAATATCCATTGACTTGTTTTTTCACTTTACAAAATATATTTGTTATCCAGCAACAATAGCGGTCATAATTTTATCTTTAAAATTTGTTTTAAAAATAAGATTAGTATGATATTCTAAGAGCCGTGCAATTGATATGTTGAATGCAAATCATTAAGAAGCATATGGAAAGTGAGAATAGTCCAATTTTTTATTTGGCAGTTCATAATATAAAATCAAAACGTATACATTAAAAATCAAACTAATACCATAGTTTTTTGAGATTCCCAAGTTATATTCTTACTTCCTAATGTGTCGAATGATTTTATATGGCCTTCTTACCAACCATGGCAAATTGATCAGCAGGACTGTAGTGATTTTAAAGATATTTGCTCTGATGAGCTTCCTAAAGTATTATCACCACTCAAGGATATACAATATTGCTATTTATTTAGTTATTGGATCATCATTACCTAATTTTATTTATTATAAGGTGAATCTAATAGATCATGCAAAATTTAAAAGAGAAGTTGATGGCTTACTTAAGAAGAGATTTGTTATGGAAAGCATGCCACCTTGTGTTGTACCTGTTTTGCTTACACTTAAGAAAGATGGAGTTGAAGCATGTATGTGGGTAGTATAACCATCAATAAAATCATGATTAAATATATATTTTTTGTACCTTATTGAATGATATATTAGAATAGCCCCCCTCAAACTTAAGGGAAAATTCTATAAGATGGTGGTGAGACCTGCAATGCTTTATGGTGCCGAATGTTGGTCATTAAAAGAGAAGTTTAATACTAAGTTAAGTGTTGCAGAGATGAGGATGCCTAGGTGGATGAGTGGCTTTACCCTTAGTAATAGGATATGAAATGAGCATATACATGAAAAAGTTAGAGTAGCTCCAGTGGAAGATAAGATTAGAGAGAGTCGCCTTAGATGGTTTTGTCACATTAAACGGAGGCCTTCTGATGACTCGGTTAGGAAAGTTGAGGTATTAGATTTGACTTATGTTAAGAAAGGTAGAGGTCTAAAAAGACTTGGTTAGAAAATATTAGAAATGATCTTTCTTTATTAGATTTAAATGAGAATTTGACTTTTAACAGGACACAATAGCGAAAAAGGATTCATGTAGCTGACCCCACGTAGTGGGACAAAGGCTTGATGTTGTTGTTGTATTTGAATGATATATTAGACATGATGAATATTGCTGTGATATTTTTCTAAGATTCATGTGAGAAGTGGTTATTATCATATTAGAATGAGAGAGAGTGATGAATGAAAAATTATTTTTAAGATGAAAATGAATTATATGAATGTTTAGTGATATTTTTGATTAACTAGCGCACCTAGGACTTTCATGAGGATACCCTGTTTGTAGTCTTTCATCAGAAAGTTTTTTGTTGATTGTTTTGATTATATTTTAATTTATAGTAAGGTACGAGAGAATTTTTTGATCTTCTCCATAGAGTATTTAAGAAAGTAGAGAAGTTACTTGTAATTATGAAAAAAAATATTATTTGTGATTTCAGGATTTATTCTATCTTGAAATAGATTTTTTGTTCATTTTGGTAAGGTGAAATTTATTAATATGGATGAAAGTTACTAATAAACAAATTATTTAGAGTTTTTATGATTTGATTAGTTCTTGTAGACAATTTATTAAATGGTTTAATATTGTCATTTCTCCAATTAGGCAATTACACATTGTCTTAAAATGAGAAATTTAAATGGATTAAATCCATTGATCGTATTTTTAATGAAATCAAATAAAGACTTATGCATTTGTGCTTAAGTTGCTTGATTCTAATAAAATTTGGTCAGGAATGACATATCATTGCATTCTTTAATGAGAAATTCAATGAAGTTCAAACTATAATAGGGAGTTCTTTGCTATTACACACGCTCTTCCTATTGGAGGCAATATTTGTTACATAAAAGTGTTTGTGTTGTACTCCGATTGTGAAGTTTTGAACTATTTAAATTCCCAAAAAGGTTGGGACATATAAATGCTAAGAAATTGATCTTTAACAGGAATATTCTTTTGTTCTTAAATGCTCTATTGGAATTGAAAATAAACTTGTTAATGCCATGAGTAGAATTGTTGTCCTTCTACATAAAATGAAGTCTAAATTGATTGATTTTGATCATATAATGGAGGGATATATCACTTGTAAGGATTTAATGAGATTTATCAAAGCTTAAAATAATGATTTATATTGGTCTTACAAAGACTATGATTAAGGATTATTTTTTAATGATATTTTCTTTTCATATTCTTGATTCCTCATTAGTTAGTTTTTTTTATTTTAGAATTATATGTTGGGGGTGTTGTGTTACACCTCATTTTGAGCCCCCTTCTTCAGTCAACTAGGAGTATAATGAAGGAGAAGGAAAAATCTAGACATATCCATTTCTCATCAACACCCATCCTAATTATTTTTGTTAGGATCAAGTGAGTAGGAAATATCCTATTCAAATTATTCTAAAACAACTAATTTGTAGCCTTAGAATTACACCTCATAATTTCGTGTTCGGAAGCATGTTTGTTTGATATATCAAAATAGAATACAGAGCTTCAGTAAAACTTCAAAATAAGTTTACTTACTCAAAAGCTTTAATGTACAACTTACGGATCAGTCTTCTATGTTTACCCAAAATTTATGTACACAATGCAATCAACACTCCTGCCTAGAGCTCTACTTGCTCCTTCCCCTTTCTTGCAATACATTCACTAATGAGTTGAATGCTCAATGAAATACATAGTCATAGTACAAGAACATGAAACAAATAATTTGCTTGAAACTTGCATAAATTAATACAATATGCAAGTTTCAAGGAAACAAATAATTTTTTGCTTGATTTACTATAAGAATCATAAGCAATGTAAATGATCAATTCATAGAACGGTGAAATTCAATGTATGAACTATTCCAGCTTTCTTCATGTTTCTTATCCTGTTTATTTTACACTAATTTAGGTAAGTCTAATGATGACTATAGGCGTTGGCACACTCACAGCTCCTCCCTTCTAAGTTGGATTTAGGCCTCCAACTTTTTAGAAGAGAAAGAGTCAGGTACCTCATGTACAACCCCCTACTAAGGCTTACCTTGTCCTCCTATCAAGTCATCATAACTGATAAGTGATCATATACTGAGAATATAATATGAGAAATAATGCTACCTGAGTTATATATTTTTTTAAACCATTTCTTATATTTATACTAAAGATTGGGCATCTCACCTTGTTTCCTAGGATAGTAGGATGGATTTGCTCTCGTAGAATATTCCGACCTCTTTTTCTTTTATAAACAATTGCGGGCTCCGAAAATTCGGCCCCGGCCTCCGCTCGCCTGCGCTTTTCTTTTTATTCTTTCGGTGAGGGAGTTTTAACTGAATAAGTTCCGAGGTAAATTTTGGAAGGCAGATGGGTTTGTAGATAAGACACTACCCAGAGATTTCGCCCTCATTTGCGAGGACTTTATGATCTGAGTTCTTGTTTCCTATAGGCGCAAGCCCCTATAGTTAATTAACCCTTCCCGATCACGAGAGAGAACTTTCGATTAAGGCTAGTCATCATCAGATACATAGAGATACGTGTTATCTGGCATATAGTAGCAGCAATAGGTTTGGGCATTGAAGAGTTGGGTTTAGATATTTGAAAATTTTGATATTTAAAATAGAAATTTTCACCATCTCGTACTTAAAGCGGATGGTGGGGGAATGGATGATAGACCCGCATCAGATCCATGGTTTCCGTCGTCCCCCATCATGGTCCCTGGTCTACTTAGTCAGAGGAGGTAGTCGACCCAACCTACAGAAGGATCTTGTCGGCGCCATGGGTTGCTTCTCCAGGGGACCTTGTAGACCTGGGGTGAATATTTGCCTAAGGGGAAAAATTTAAATTACTCTTAAAGCTAACAAGGGCTTGTGTCTATCGATTATATCATATTGATTCATATCTCAAGGATTTTGATGTTCAATAAGGGAGCATATTGGCTCTGCCATAACCGGTATTTCGTTGTGCATTTGGGGGGCGGCGCCGGGGGGGGGCGCGGGGGCCGGCGCGGGGGGGCGGGCGCGCGCCGGGGCGGGGGGCGCGGGGGCGCGGCGGGGGGGTGCCGGCAAAACCACTCGGTTCAGAGGGCCCCAGGTCATAATCGTTTATCATGCGGTGCCATTTGGCAGCAAACCGCCGGTTAGAGGACACATACCACGTCCTTATTGGCAGGAGATTGTTTGAGAATGGATCCTAGTAATATTTTCGACTAGGCATTTGGCTCTATGTGAGCTGAAGTAGTTTTCAACTTGTCCACCCCGACAAACTGTTGCGGAGGGCGGATGGATTTTGCTTCAAGCATTTGATGATTGGATCTTAAATTTTAAATATTATTTTTTTTGGATTTTTGGATTTTGATATTTTTGTAGAGTTTTGGATTTTGATAAGCATTTGGATATTTGGGAGACATTTGAAAATATTTGTGAACCTCTCTGGTTGAGATAAACATTCAACACGGCCATCATCGAGGTGTTTGGGGTCATTTCTCTTTTGTTGATTGAACCCTGTCAACTCGACCAAGCTATTGATCAAGGATCGGGTTTCGTAGGCTTTATGCCCTTGATAGTGAATTCTCATTATTATAGGCCTTGAAGGCCTAATATGATTGTATTAAGACAAATATGAGGGTCGCAACAATCGTATATTTGTTTGTTGGTTCGAACCCTGTTGATTTCTATTGACCCGTATAGAAGGATCGGTTTCGAACCTGAATTCACTTGTCAACCCGCGCAGCATCCCTAGACGTCACGTGTGTACCAATAACACGCTCACCGGGGCCCATGCGGGCGTTTGGGGGCATTTTATAATTGAACCCTGTCCACTCCTTTTATCTGCTTAGGAGGATCGGGTTCAAAATTTGATAACCCGCGCAGCATCCCTAGACGTCCCGTGTGTATTAATAACACGCTCGCCGGGGCCCATGCGGGTTCTATGATTGCCTTTACCCCATTTTAGTGTACTTATGTGTATACAAACTATGGTGCACGTGCGGGGGTATTTTGAAATATTTGTAAACGCCTTCTGTCCGCTTGCATAGAAGTTGCGGATCCGGTGGCGTGGCGTAGCAGTCCTAGATTGACTTGTTTGCTGCTTTGTACAGGTAGACTGTCGTGCACAATTTACTTTCTGCAGGTGGATCATAGTGCACTAACTGGTCTCCTGTTTGACATCTGTAGATACCTTCATCCCTCGTAGTTCTTTCATATTTGCCCACATATAACACTGAATGTATAATGGGTCTCTTTCGGTGTCATTGAATCCCTCACACAAATTCTTGTACGATCAAGAGATTCATCCCATCGACAACATACCTCCTGTTGCCACTTGCATATAGGTCAATGTGATCATTTCAATCTTGATGTTGACTGCATGCTAAACTATGTTCTTTGATAATCCTTTTATGCTTATATGTACCCTACTTAGATCTCATAGGACATTTCTCTTTCATGGTGCCTGTAAGTGAATGTGGTAGGAATTACTGCATCTTTCTTCTGAGGCTCGTCTCCTGGAACATGATTAGCAATGTTTTCTAAATCACGTTGTGGATGGAGGACACTACAACTTTCTTTATGCCATAGTTTCAAGTTAATGTCCAGCTCAATGCTCTTCATACTGTAATTGGTCTTTCTTAGAGAAAGATCAGATTTAATTTAATTATTTCCATGATTCACCACTAGCTTTATGCTCTTTCCTGTAAGCACTCCATCGGAAGAATGCCTAAGGTATTCACTAAAGGTATTGGAGGAATCTTTGTTGTGATAATCAAAAGCTGTTCAATATAGTGACAAAAGATACTACTCCTAATGGACAATTTCCAACTCATGTGTCATAATCTTCTTCACTAGATCTGTAGCAGTCCTGGGAGCTGGGATTTCTTTCGAAACAGTTGATCTAGTAGAGCTGCAATTGGATTCCATCTTTTGGAAGAAGTGTTGGTTGTCTAGTCTTATCTCTAGGTTTTGATTTAAACTAGGATTATAGCAAGACATCTGTGGCGTCTCATTTAATAAATCTTCGTACTCTTCTAAAAAAAAAACTCCTCCAGAAATATCTATCTTGAGGATGAGGAAAAATTCTAGCATCATAATTGTATTCCAACATTTTTGTGTAATATTCTTCCTTCACAGAGCTATGATTCTTAATCTCCTCCATGATTAAATTTTGATAAGCCTGAAGACTACTACATCATGTTCCACAATGCCAACTAATTAATTTGTTCAAACATTGAACTCTCCAAGCCTCTCCTTGGTTTCTTGTTGTAGAAGACAGAAGTATCTATGTTATTTGTTTCTTGCAAGGTGCGTTGTGTTTGACTTCATGTTAACATAAACCAAAATGTGGCATCTAGTGACTTGCACGAATCTTCTAGAACTACCACTTTTTCTCTAAACTCCTCCAGCTTCATATTGGCATCAGATAAAGAGTTCTCCAAAGCTTTGCTTCATGAGTTGCAATTAAGCTGCACATCTCCTTCAACTTCATCAATTAATATGCATAGGCAAGCCATATTGGTGTCTTGCCCATCATTGATTCTTCACTTGAATACATTGAGAGCTTGTCTTCCACTTGCTTGCTTGCATAAGATTTGAATGACCCAAATTTCTTAATTAGCAATTACATTCAAATTGAAATGATAATTCTTTAATGTTCATTGAAACTTTTGTATTGTTAAGCGTAACATGTCATAGCTTTTCCACTTGATCTTTATTTGTATGATTAAAGTTCTCATCTTGTTAAAATGCAATATTAATTTTCATTGTCTTTCATTCGTTCAGTGTCAAGTTCAAATGATTCAAATCTTGTTCAAGTCCCCTGTTGTCCAACTCAAATATGAATTCAGTTTAAGTTCATGTCCACTACAGTCCCAAATCAAGTCCTTTGTTTAAATGTTCAAACATTTGTTCATCTCATTTGATTTGCAAGTTCAATTATTGTTTGAATTGAGTTAAAGTCCTTTTATTTGCTCAAATTAAAATATGAGATCAAGTTCAATTGTCCACATTTTGTCCAAGATTCAGTGAAAATTTCGGCAGTCTCCCGGCATCTCCCCCGTTTAGGAGAAAAGTCAAAATTCTTTCTTTTTGTCCAAGTTCAATGCAGTCCAAAAGTTTACAAGTCCTTGTCTTTTTCAGACAAAATTTCGGCAGCCTCCCGGCGTCTCCCCCGTTTTAGGGGAAAACTACGGGAAACTGGGCCATCCCACCACGCTACTCGAGCGTGTATGGTAAGTGTCGGGAGGACACCGGGCTGTACATTTTTCATCCCACCACG
Source organism: Dendrobium catenatum (assembly GCF_001605985.2). Classification (NCBI taxonomy): domain Eukaryota; kingdom Viridiplantae; phylum Streptophyta; class Magnoliopsida; order Asparagales; family Orchidaceae; genus Dendrobium; species Dendrobium catenatum. The sequence continues at coordinate 137,960 of NW_021563156.1, forward strand.
CTACGCGAGCGTGTATGGGGTCTTCAAAAGTAACCGTACGAAGAGCACAAGTGAACCTCCCCACCACGCTACAAGAGCGTGTATAGGGCTTGCCCATTTTGCCGTATGCGTCGCACCGGGCTCCCTCCTACCGTGCTACGAGAGCGCGTATAGGTGGTTCTCCGGTCTGTCGCAAACGCCGAAAATGGGGAATATGAGTTTTAGGTGATTACCCATCTCGTCGTAGGTGTCGCACCGGGCTCCCTCCTACCGTGCTACGAGAGCGCGTATAGGTGGTTCTCCGGTCCACCACGAACGACGAAATGAGAATCTGAGTCTTAGAGGTTATACCTTTGAGGCCGGTGACAATGATGCAGAAGAAGTGTACGAAAATATATAAATACTTTCTCTTCTCTTTTCTCTCATTTTTTTTTTAAATCTCTTTTTCTTTTCTCTTTTTTTTTTTTTTTTTGAAGCCACTCTTTTCCTTTTTTTTTGTAATCTCTCTCTCTCTCTCTTTTACAATAACATCAGGAATAATACCACTAGCTAGAATATTAATAATACTGATATCAACATTAATAATAATGTCAATATAACCTTGAGACAAATTTTAATATCAATGTCAGCATGAACACTGGTATTAATATTTGCCTTAGTGTTAGTATTAACACATAGTGGTGTTAGTACTAATGCTCAAAGAAAATGACATCTGTATTGGCACTGATATTTACACAAATAATAATCTTACAATGGTGACATTAATGCTAATAGCAATATTAAGGCAAATAGTGAATAACAGTAAATGCCAAAACAAGATTAAAAGAAAAGGAAAAGTTCATTGTTTTGTGTCATTTCCCTTTTTTTTTTTTGGAGATGGGCTTTTAGGTTTGGGTTGCTGAAGTGCAAATCAGAGAAGGGAAAACCAACACAGGATAATTATAAACCATATTAAAAACAAAGGGATCTACTGTTTGGTTTTTTTTTTGTGAGGTAGAAATGGGTTGCACTATTATAGGGAAGTGGGCTTTAGATGCTAAGCTAGATGGGCTATTAGAAGTGGATTCTGTTGGAGATGTGGATTTTAAGGTGTAGGGAGTATAGGTTAACAGGTAGAAGGCTGTTTTGAAGCAGCTTTGGGCTGAAATCAGAGGGAAATGGGCTGCTTAGATGATTGTGAGCTGAACTTTCTCTTCGGAGATCAAGTGGGCTTTTGAGTTATGCTGGCTTGAGGTTGTGAGATAGAGTTGGGCTGATTTAAGATTACTGTTAGAGGATAATTGGGCTGTGAACAGATTATTAGGCTTTTGATGGACTACTGGATGCTAGGTGGGCTTTGGAATGTAAACAGAGAAGAGAAAAAGAAAACTGTAAAAGAGTTGATTTGGAGTTTTAGATTGAAGGAAGGTTGGTTGAAGATGACAGGATAATGTGGGCTGATTTGAGCTGATGAGGTGTAGGTGGGCCTTTGAAAATCTATGTGGGCTGAAATTAAAGAGGAGAAAAGGAGGCTGTAAGGGAAATAATGGAACTGTACTTTGTGCTGTAAAAAAAAAAGTGCTCGGCAAAATTTGATATAGGCATAGGATCTCCACGTGCTGGAGACAGCTTTTTTTTTTGTCTTTGCCTCAGTTCAGATTCCTTTTCCCCTTCTTTTTAAGTGACTGAGGTTCAAGGTAGACGAGACTCACGGCTAGAGTAGTGGAGCTTGATTTTTTTTTTTTTTTTTGAGAATTTGAAAGCCGGAGGCATCTCTTGCTTCTGAGGGCTGCGGCAAGATATAGGACAAGGCAGGAAAACTCTGTGGATCTTGGTTTCAGGGTGTAGAAGGCAGCTTGCTATTTGACGAAGGGAGCAGACAGTTAGGACTGTGGGATCAGTTGTTGCAAGAGATCTGCTGATTAGGTGGAAATCGGCTGAGTTAAGGGTTCATTTGTCATGAAGGAAGTATGCTGCTTGGGGCTGTGACCGTCAGACAGGAAGAAGTGAAGGGGTTTTGCCTTGGAGCTGATAGGTGTTGAAATCTTTGAGTAGATCTGGATGTGAGGAGGGAGAGGAATTGTGATTAAATAGAGTAGGATTATTTTTTTTACCTGGAGCAAAGGATCGGTACAGGGAGAAGAAACGCACTAGCTTGAGATTATAGTAAGGTCGGGCGATTAGGAGTTGCTGTTGGAGATACTGCGCGTGGAGAATGAAAGCGAGAAGGCACGGTGATGAAGCTTGAGAGCAGAGATCAATAGGGGTCGTTTTTGTGAGTCTCCCTGGAATCAGCCCACTGTTTATTTTGTTTTGATCTAAACAACGGAAGCCAGCTGTGACGAGTGACGAGGCGACAGATTGACGAAGCGATTTCGACAGAACGAGGTATGGCATTAATGCGAATTAATGTGAATTTGACTTCTTTCCACATTCAGCACCTGTTATTTTGTAAAAAAAATTATTAGGTTAATGCCATATTAATGCTTTAGAGTTTAGTCATTCATGCATTAATTTAACATGACAAAGATATATCAATCAGTCAAAGTCCGCCTCAATTTGCGTGCAATTCTCTCGTTTTGCGTGTAGTTCTCTCCGTTAAACGTGTCGAATTCGTCGAATATCAGAATGAAACAAATTAACAGTGTATTTAGGGTATTGACGTTGTTCCGAGCACAACCGCGAAGTCCATTTCACGATCGGACGTCGTTTGATCAACGCCGAGGGTAATCTTTACATGTGGCCACCTCGATTTGCATGCGCATCTTCAAAAGAATAATTTGATAGTGCATTTAGGGTATTGCCGACGTTTCGGTCACAATGACGTAGTCCGTTTCTCGATCGGACGTCGTTTGAGCAACGACGAGGGTAATTTTTACACAAGATCGCCTCGATTTGCATGCTCAACCTCAACTAAACAAATTGGCCGTGCATTTAGGGTATTGACGATGTTCCGGACACAACGAAGAAGTCTGTTTGTCAATCTGGCATCGTTTGATCAGCCTCACGCTTTAATTTTAGGTGTCGGTCATCCCTTTTGGCCCTGATCTCGTACGATTCGATTGCAAGGAGCCTCGACCTAGCCGAATTCGACGCCCTGATCGCAACGGCGCCATCCATTTGGCAATCAGAGATCGTTTGATCCTTCAAGTGACACGTCGCGCCAAGGTGCGTATCACTTTACTCACCAGTTTGATCCTTTCGCATGTGGTTTGAGGTATAGGGGTCAACAACAACCTAAAGGATAATGAAATTCATACATTAATTCTTACTTAAAGAAAACAAGTTATGATAAACCCAAAAATATAATTCTTTACCTCAACTAAACTTCTCCTCATTTAACAAATTTCCTCACATCTTATTCGCTTCTTTTTTTCCTTCTTTTCTTCCTTACCATTTTTTGAGATTTTTGCCCGCAGCAACCTTCATGGCCTTCCCTCGCTCCTCTGCAGCTTATGGCCTGCGCTCGGTAGAAGACTGCTTCGGACTCCAGAGAGCCGTAATGGGTGGGGAAGAGTGAATAGGAAACTAATATGTATATAACTTATAATATAACACTAATGCCCTTCCCAGTCGTGCATTCCCAGCCGTGTGATCACCGCAATCACCAGATCAGCCCTTGCATGAACAGTTAAGTGGAAATATGATCTCTGCTATAGTACATTAAATTGTTGTAGTACCTTTAGTTAATGTTCATTGAAAATTTTCCCAAGTTTTGATTTTCTAAATGAATTAATTTATATATACCCATTGGCCTTATATTTTATATGCTCTTATATATATCAAAATGGTCAAAATGAAGAATAGAATTTAATAAAAATAAGTTTGATGTTTTTTGAATGTGTAATAAAATAAGGTAAAATTTTTTAAGCAAATTTATGCTTACATTTGAAAATTTCTGTGTAGAATTCACCCCTCCTTATAGAAACATCGTCCTCGAAATTTATGGTCGTAGTGGTTTATCAAACAAATGAGGAAATCTCCATCTAATGACTTCTTCCTTCTCCTAAGTTGTCTCTTTTTCTGGGTTGCATTTTTATTTTACTTTGATATAAGGAAGTTTACGCTTTCTCTTATCTCAATTACGAACTCCAATTTGTCTTCCTTATTCTCCATGCTTCCTTAGCTATGCATTCGTTGGTCTGTGAGCTCTCGTCCCATTACTACATCTTCATCAATCCCATTGATCATGCTCACTAAAAATCAATTTCAATCCCCTCGCACACTCATTGAACCTAATCTCATCTACATGCGTACCTTCAGCTGGTCACTCACTTGAGACATTCGTGCATTCCTTGGACGATTGCCCCTATGCACCATCTTGCGATCCAATTATGATACCATAGTCGCCATGCCATGCATGTGTGTGTTCCTTCACTTGCATGTAACCTTTTAGTTGCGTGCTCGCTTATTTTCTGCAATACTTGGTTTGGTTGCAGAAGAAGCATCATTGTCTCCTTTTCATTTTTAAGAGCTCCTGGCTGTAACTTGCAATTGTAATTGCCAATAGAATTCCGTTCTTGGTTGTAGATCTTGATGCTTCCAGTTGCAAAAACTTTCGAGTCATATACGCTACGACAAGCTATCAACTCCAACACAAAGTGCCTCTTCTTCTGACTTCTCTTAGAGCCAAAGCCTGTATTTATCCTTTATTCCCTATCTTATCTACTGTCTAACCTCAATTTGTTACATCAGTGGTGGGCTCCAGCATGCTGATGATTTGAATTTATGGTTCATCTTCTTGAAAACATCCGCAAATCATATATTAAAAAAGAGGAAGAATTACTGCAATTTATTATTATAATCTCATATACCCTAGTTAAGCTTTCTTGATTTCTTTGTTTATTCTCATGACATCAGTATAATTATGAGAATTTGATAGCGCAAGATGCATTCCTTATATGTGGAAGGTAAATGGCAAACATGACTTACCTGTGGAGTTGCAAAATTCTCACTATTCACCATGAAATTGACATTCTTTATGGAGGCTAAAAGTATCTATGTAGGGAAGACTATCTTGGATAGAGATGATTGGAAACGCTATTGCCTGAAGGTTCTACCTGGTGCAACTGAAGACTAATACAATTGTCTTTACAGATTATTTGATGATTCCATATCTATCAGAATTTATATTCTGCATTATTTTGCAACCAATTTTCCACTCCTACTGAAATTTATTTGAGTGTAAGAGAGGACATGTATTAGCTCAATGAGTAATAAAAAGGTCAAATTTCAGTTCAAGCTTTTCAATTTCTCTTACTCCAATAACTCCAATAGTCTACTACCTTCTTCTCCTTGTATACTTGAGCTTAAGTATAATGAAGTGGTTGAGACTGAACACCATTGTGAGCTTTAAGATTTTATGCCTCAAGATGAGCTTGAGCCTGAGATTTAACAATAGATATTGCCAAAGGTCATTATTGCACTTGAGCTTGAGGAATCTATTTTACTATTTTTTTGCTTCCCAAACCCTATTGATGGAGATACAATTGATGTTATCTGATTTTTATGTGCTGAGTCATAGTGTTGAGTTTGTGTTACCAATAATGACTTCATTACAAGACTATGAGAGATTTAATGGGATTGTTCTGAAAAGAGGTTTGATGCATTGATGCTCATATCCAAAGGCTCAAGATTCTTTTTTTTCCCTTCACATATTCATTATTCATGAAGTAGCTCCTGTTCACCTCAACCATGACCATCGAACTTCCAAGCGAAGGGCTTCCATTTAACCCTTTAGGAGACGAGTTTTATTGGGCCTTGGGGAATTGACACAACTTAAAAGTTGGACATATGTTATTTCAGGAGTTATAAAGTTCAACTAAATTAATTAGAATTGAAATTAACATTTACTTTCCTTTTGAATAATATTATGTTCGAATTTTAAGTTTTTAAATAGGATTATATTTGATTTTAAAATATTTGATCTTATCTTTGAGATCATATTTCTATAAATAATGATTTCAGGCTTGGGTGTTGGATCGCTTGATGATGAAATTAAAATTTTATTGTCCGTTCCAATTCTCTTTCCTCTCTTTCTATATTGGTGGAATTTGATTTTTCTTATTTTCTTTCTCTATTAGCCTAGCTCTTGAGAAAGTGGAGGGTTACGTTAGGTAGTCGACAACCAGCGTACTTGTCAAATAATCATGACATGAATCATTTAAAAAATTGTGTTAATGTTAGGGCGTCTCCTGAAAGCATCGCGCTGTATGACCTGAATACAGTAAAAAGTGTGCAAGGGCCGTTTAAAGGACGGATGTGGGCAAAGAAGCTAGTCCATGAAACTAAAATTAGGATAGAAACTTAGAATATAGGCTCCTTTACAGGAAAATTAATGGAATTAATAGATATTATGATTCATAGGAAGATAAATATTCTGTGCATTCAGGAAACTGAATGGGTTGGAGAGAAAGCTAAGGAGATTAATAGTTTAGGTTATAAACTATGATATTCAAGTAGGAGTCGTACTAGAAATGATGTAGGTGTGATTATAGATAAGAGTTTGAATGATAATATTATAAAAATTAACAGAATTAGAGATAGAATTATAGCTTTAAAGATTGTTGTTGATGCTAAGGTTGTTAATATTATAAGTGCTTATACTCCTCAAGTAGGTTTGGATATGAGTTCAAAATTAAAACTTTGGAATGACTTAGAAGAAATTAATACAAAATATATCTTTTGAAGAAAAAGTTTTTATTGGAGGAGATTTAAATGGACATGTTGGTAGAGAGGCAGATAATTTTAAAAGCATCCATGGTGTCCATGGGTTTGGAACGACAAATGAAGGTGGTAAGACTATATTATATTTTTCTTTAGCTTATGATTTCTTAATAGCTAATACATTATTTAAGTAAAGAGATGAGCATCTTATCACTTATAAAAATGAAGATAGTAAAACACAGATTGATTATTTTCTTATAAGAAAATTAGATCGTTTAGATTGCAAAGATCGTAAAGTTATTTCGAGTGAAAATTTATGTACGCAACATTGATTATTAGTTTTGAACTTTAAGATAAAGGGGCAAAAAAATAAAAAAAAATAAAGTAAAACGATTTTATAAGATTAAATGGGGGCATTTAAAGAATATTAACAAAAGTATTTTTGAGAGTAAGATTTTAGATCTTAAGATTATGTCTGTGCATGAGAATGTCAATATTATGTGGGAAAAAGTGGCTTGTGATATTAAGAATATTGTAAAAGATGTGCTTAGAGTTTCGAAGGGAAAAGCTCCTTATAGTAAAAATAGTTGGTGGTGGAATCCAAATGTGCAAGAAAAGATAAAAAATAAGAAGATTTGTTATAAAAATTGATTTAGATTAAAAAATTCTGATAATCGGGAAAGCTATAAAAAGGCTTGTAAGGATTCTAAGAAAGCTATTTGCAGTGATGCAAAGAGCTTAGCTTTTAATGATTTATATAATAAATTAGATACTAAGGAGGGAGAAATATATATGTATAAGTTAGCCAAACAAAAAGGTAAGAGTAATAAGGATTTAGTTCAAGTGAAGTATATTAAGGATGAAGATCAAAAAGTACTTTTGTTGGAAGATGATATTCAACAAAGGTGGATGAGGTATTTTGCTAAACTTTTTAATGAAGAATGTAAAAATACGATTGACTTTAGTGACTTTATCACCCTAAATGAAAGTAAAATTTTTTGTTTTTATCTTTATATTTAGAGAAAGTCGCCTTAGATGGTTTGGTCACATAAAACGGCGGCCTTGCGATGACCCGGTTAGGAGAGTAGAGGTATTAGATTTGACTTATGTTAAGAAAGGTAGGGGTAGACCTAAAAAGACTTGGTTAGAAAATATTAGGAATGACCTTTCTTTATTAGATTTAAACGAGAATTTGACTTTTAATAGGACACAATGGAAAAAAAGGATTCATGTAGCCGACCCCACGTAGTGGGATAAAGGCTTGATGTTGTTGTTGTTGTTGTTGTATCTTTATATAAGTAAAACAGAAGTTGAAGAGGCTTTAAAGAAAATAAAGTGTGGAAAAACTTTTTGACCTGATGATATTCCAATAGAGATGTGGAAATGCTTAGGAGATGAAGGAATTTCTTGGCTTACTAAACTTTTTAATACTGTTTTGAAGAATAAAAAGATGCCAGATCAGTGGAGAATGAGTGTGTTAATTCTTATTTTTAAGAATAAATGTGATGCACAGTAGTGTGCGAATTATAGATGAATTAAGTTAATGTGTTATACTTTAAAACTATGGGAGCGAGTTATGGAGTGTAGGTTGCGGCGTGATACTAATGTTTCTCAAAATCAATTTGGATTCATGCCGGGTAGGTCTACTATGGAAGCCATACATTTATTGAGAGGTTTGATGGAGAAATATAGAGAGAATAAGGAGGATCTACATATAATATTTAGTGCTTTAGAGAAAGTATATGATAAAGTTCAAAGAGAAGTGCTATGGCAAGTTCTTGAAAAGAAATGAGTCAATAATGCTTATATTCAAATCATTAAAGATATGTATGCAGGAGCTATTACTTGTGTTCAAACACAAGGTAGATTGACCAAGTATTTCCCTATTTCGGTTGGGTTACATCAAGGATCAGCCTTAAGCCCATATCTTTTTGCTTTAGTCATGGATGTTCTCATTAGACATTTGCAAGAGGATGTACCTTGGTGTATGCTTTTTGCTGATGATATTCTTCTTGTTGATAAGACTAGAGAGGGAGTTGAAGGTAAACTTGAATTATGGAGGTCAACCTTAGAGTCTAAAGGTTTTCGCTTGAGTAGATATAAAACGGAATATATAGAGTGTAATTTTAGTAATAATAGAACCAGGTGAGGGGATTGTGACTTTAGGTGAATCAAGTCATTAATAAGAGTTACACATTTTAGATATATTGGATCTATTATTCAGAGTGATGGTGAATTGATGGGGATATTATAAGCAGAATTCAAGTTGGATGTTGAAGTGGAGGAATGCATCGGGCTTATTTGTGCCATAGAAAAGTCCCCCTAAAACTTAAGGGAAAATTCTATAAGATGGTGGTGAGACCTGCAATGCTTATGTGCGAATGGTTGCCATTAAAAGAGAAGCATAATACTAAGCTAAGTGTTGCAGAGACGAGGATGCTTAGGTGGACGAGTTACTTGATCCTTAGAGTTAGGATACGAAATGAGCATATACGTGAAAATGGTTGTAGTAGCTCCTATGGGAAGATAAGATTAGAGAGAGTCGCCATTAATGGTTTGGTCACATTAAACGGAGCCTTCCGATGACCTAGTTAGGAAAGTTGAGGTATTAGATTTGACTTATGTTAAGAAAAGGTAGTGTAGACCTAAAAAGACTTGGTTAGAAATATTAGAAATGATCTTTCTTTATTAGATGTAAATGAGAATTTTACTTTTAACCGGACACAATGGCGAACAGGATTCATGTAGGGTTGCAAACTAACGCGAGTCGAGTCGAGTAATGCGAGTGTTCATGTTTGAGTTCGTTTATCATTAGCTTGTTCAAGTTTAGTTCATGTTAATTCGAGCTTTATTGTTTTGTGTTCATGTTTGGTTCATTTAATTTAAGTGTGTTCCATGTTTGGTTCAATGTTCGGTTCTGTTTGTTCGTTTAATTGCTTATCGAGCTTTAAACCAAACAAGCCTTAAGAGCTATGTTCATGAACAATATTAACAAACAATCTATTGAACAAACAAACATTAAATTTGTCATAACATCTTAAACTAACAATCTAACAAACATAGACAAATTTGGGAAATGTTTTTGACAGAAAATAATAAATTAATAATAAAACGCAAGTTATCTATTTTAAATGAAATATATTAATCTATATGAATATATTCTTAAATGAAACTTACCTATTGCATTTCTCTCAATTCGAGATTTTATCGAGCTTAATGTCGAGCTTGTTCACGAACTTCAAATGATGTTGTTCGTAAACATAAATGAACCGAACACATTAGTGTTCAAGCTTGTTTATTTAAGGATCGAGTATTTAAAATGTTGTTCAAGTTTGTTTGTTTAATTAGTTAAACGATCACAAACGAGCTTTAATCAAACCGAGCATCGAGTAGCTCGTCGAACGCTTGGTTCGCTTGTAGCCCTCGATTCATGTAGCCGACCCCACGTAGTGGGACAAAGGCTTGATGTTGTTGTTGTTGTATTAGCCTATCTCTTCATCAATATGGTTAAGATTTATCTAGATAATCTGCCAACTTTAAAGCTTCTTTGGATGATAAGAGAGTGCAAAAAATTTGAAACTGATATATTTAAAGTCAAATGAGCCAGAGATGGTGGTTCATGTGATTTTTGGTTGATCAAAAACTTGAATTGCTTCCCAGTTCTTCCTGTATGTTTCCTTTGTATTGGCGACACCTTTCTGTCATGCTTTGCTGTTCACATCCTCAAGGAGAGGGATCTTAGGTGCTAGGACTGGTAAGAGAGAAATATTGCGTCAATGTTGTTAAACGCAAGCTGGATAGTTGCCCATGTGGTTTTGCAACCTGAGGCGAGATTGGAACTCCGTGTATATAGAACTATTATGTAGGTGTCATTACTAGGGTCATAGGGTGTGCCTAGGTAACATCTTGCCTTAAGCCACTAAGAAGCGATGTGAGCTCCTTGCCTTGATTCGAGAGATAGGTGCTATCTTCTTATGTTGAACATGAATTAGTTTTTCATGATGAAAACTTAATATGGGATGATGTGGAAAGAGCATCAAGAATCAGAGAATTAAAGATGTTCTCCTTGAAACAAGGTAAAAGAAACATTTGTGGAAGAGCTTCAAGTCCTAGATTAGCATGATTCTCATGGAAGGAACCAGTAAAGACTACATTTAATGATGGAAAGAGAGCATGGATGAAGAAGAATATAGAATAGATAATAGAGAAGATTAGATTATCCTAGGCTATACATGCTATAATAGTATATACATTAGCTAAAGTGTTTCTAATACAAACTATTTAATAAGATTTTCAAACCCTGAATGCAATGAAAGTTGGAGATTCATTATTTTTTTCCAACATGCTTTCAAGTGATTATTATTTGATAAATTTCAAAGTATTCTTTATAATTAAAAGAAATTTATAAGAATTTACTTATTTGCTTTTATCATTTGATTTCACTCAAGCAAACGCCTGGTGCATCACACTGCCTTGAGGCAGTTTGGCACTTTGATGTACACTGAATTGTTCCTTTTTTGGCAAAGTTGTTTAAGAATGTGGAGGATGTCAATATTATATAGAATATAGTGCGTGGAGAGGAATGGGGCATGGTAGTTGAGACAGTTGAAAGAGAGGGAAATAGAATTAAACTTGATAGGCTTGCATGTAATCTACATTGGTAGGCACGTAAATATTCTGATTCATACAATTACAAATGATATATTTCACGATATGCTCTGAATTCATTCTAGAAGCTCAAAATCACCTTCAAATTTATTTTTAGACTTACAAATCTGTATTTGTAGCTTGTAAAACTCTTCACAACAATCCGGATGCATGGATAGAAGTTTATTTTTAATGTGTATGTTATACATATCATAATTTGAAAATTTGAATTTAGGCATTTTTGTGGAATATGAAAATGCAAGATGAAAAACTATGTTGCATTAGGGAATAACTTCAACTTAGCAGTTGGCTGTAATATGATCTAAATAGTGCTATCATCAGTGTCAGGCACCCTCTAGGAGATATAACTTCCCTATGCCTATGATAGATACAATCCTATTTGCTCCCCCGATTGAAATGAGGCGTCAAAGTAGTTATTTTACTTATGGACTAATTTCAATCACGAGGAATGATTAGGAAATCATACATTGTTATTAAAGGTGATAATTTTTTTATTTTGTCTGAATTTCTAAAATTCAAATAGATTATTTAAAAAAAAAGTATCGAAAATACATGTCTAAATAACAGTTTTACTTTAATTTTGAAGAATGAATAGCTTGAGGATCCCATTCTTAAATACCGTGATGCTAACTATCACTTCATCATCAATATTCTTTTCTTTTTCATTCTTAGTCAATCTTCCATCTCTTTTTTTGTCTTCTCAAACTTATCTTCTTTCTCAATGTTTTCTTCTCTAGCATTTTAAGTTATTACACCAACATTTGATTTGACTAATTTTCTAGCATACCCATTATTTCTCCATCAGCTAGTGCTCTTTCTGCATCACCTGATGACATATTATCATTGGTTTAAAATTGCGCAATATGAGGCTTGCCTTTGCGCAATTCTAGTAAAAAGCACCTCGATGCTTACGCCTTGATTTTTTTTTTATGAGGCTTGCACCTCAACTTGGTTGAGGCCCGCCTCGCCTCACTGGCATGAGGCTTACGCCTCATGCTATATATTAAAACTTACATAAATCTTGAAGTAAATGCCCGACATTGGACTCTATAGGAGAGGAGGAAGGGGAGAGAGCAGTTCACCATAATGATGATTCAAATGAAGAACCCCTTAGTGATGACAGTGCTGATGACTTATGAGTTCTTATGTGATATGTCATTGCTATTTATTTTTGGAAATTTGAATTATATGTTAATGAAAAGAATACTGGGATTTGGGAAAGATAGAATTTTGAGTTGAACTATATTTCATGTTGTCTTATTATTGAGATATTTTGATTTCACTTCATATCTTATATTTTTTTTTATGTTTTATATTATTCACTCATTAGTATATAAAAAATTTATCATTTTATGTTTACGCAATCTTTTGATTTTGAGGCTTATGCCTCAAAAAGTCTTAAGGCTTACGCCTCGCCTCACGAATGAAAAACGCCTCAATACCCGAATACGCAATTTTAAACATTATCAAAACTAACTTATATTCCACGTTTCAAATATTGTTGACCACCTTTTCTATAAAGGCAAGACGATGGTCTAGAAGTAAAGCACCTGCATAGGTAGAGCCTTAGTATTTGTGCTCGCTGAGGAGGTGTACGAGACATTTTGCCCTTGCCACGTTTCAGTCTACTACCTGGTCAACCTCCTGACTTTCATTTCAATAGCAATGGATTGAGTGTTGTTTAAAGTACTAATGTGCTTGGAATTAAAGGCAGATTGCTTCTTGAGAATCACTTGCATTTGAACAATTCCTTTCTACAAAGCTTATTCATTTTTGATAGTATGTATTTTTCAATCAGAGAATGCATGCATATTTAGCAGTTTTCTTGTAATCTACATGCTTCTATCCTTTTGGACCAACTGCCTGTTTTTGCTTTTGCAGTGTTGGTTGGACCCCTTCTTTTTTGCTGAAGCGATACATCTTAACAGGAATTCGTGATGGTCCACAAGAACCATTTATAGCAGATTCAGTGGATTTTGTTGTTGGGCAGGTATTGAAACTACTATTAGCTGAAATTGGTATGAAAGTGCAAATATTCAAGATAAACAATAATGTTTGGAATTTTAGGTAAATTTTAGAGGTAATATTCTTATTGAAGTGTTTCCTGTCAATTTGCTTTCTCTGTTTGAAATAAAATAATTTCTGATAGGTAAATTCACCGAGTGAGTTTCTTGGACATTTTGTATTGATTTCGTCAATAGTTCAGTGTTCAATTCCCTGAAGAGGCTTTTATCTGATTACTCTGTATTATTAACATTGTTTATTATTTCATGGCTAGTAAGAGTATATGATCTACAACTTTAATTTTCTGTCCATTCTTATTATTTACATACAACAGATTGATTATGATGACTTACATGTGCTGAATGATTTATTGATTTTATTTCATTAGTTCTAATACGAGAACTGATTGTACTGCAAAATCAGGTCCATAATGATGCCATCATTGTCAATACATGAGAAATATCATGCTGACATATGAAGCAATATTTTCAAAATATGTTTGCACTTGTTATGGATCTAGTAGAATGATGTGTAATGCCTTCATTTTTAGGCTTTTTAACAAATCTACTAATATCAAGATCAAATTAAACATCATTCATAATTCATTCTACATAACCTGCTGACATATTGCTTGATGGATTCTCTATCATTTTATGTAACCATTTACTTTATGAGGCTATTTGGTTGGAAGTAAAGAGGGTGTAAAGAATTCCTTTTGCAGGGTTTTAAAAATATTGATGTTTGGTTAGATGAAAAATGAATGCAATATATTTGAAATACTTTAGAGTAGTTTGGTTGAGTATCAAGAAAATGCAGGTTATTATTATTATTTTTATTTGACTTAAAGTAAAATGAATGCAGCGGGCAGGCGGAGGTTGCAGCTGGCGGTGGCAATGGCGATGAGTTTTCAGGGTATTTGAAAATCTCTCAAATATGAAAATTCCAAATACACTAGATTTCAACTAGAGAGTTGTAGGCTCCGAAAATTCGGCCCTGGCCTCCCTGCCGCATTTTTCTTTTTTATTCGGCAAGGGAGTTTTAACGGAATAAGTTCCGGGGTAAATTTTGGAAGGCATATGGGTTTGTAGATAAGACACTACCCAGAGATTTCGCCCTCATTTTGTGAGGACTTTATGATCTGAGTTCTAGTTTCCTATAGGCGCAAGCCCCTATAGTTAATTACCCCTCCCGATGACGAGAGAGAACTTTCGATTAAAGCTAGTCGTCAATCAGATACGTGCTATCTGGCATATAGTAGCAGCATGGGTTTGGGTCTGGAAATTGGGTTTGAATTTGGGCATTTGGAGAATTAGAAGTTTTGGAGATTTGATATTCAAAATAGAAATTGCACCATCTTGCAATTAAAGCGGATGGTGGGGGAATGGATGATGGGCCCGATCAAGATCCCATGGTTCCGTCGTCCCGGGCCATCGTGGTTCCTGGTCTACTTAGTCAGAGGAGGTAGTCGACCCAACCTGACAGAAGGATCCTTGTCAGCAGCCATGGGTTGCTTCGTCCAAGGAGACCTTGTAGACCTGGGGGGAATGTTTGTCTAAGGGGACAAATTTGAATCCACCTTAGCTGACAGAGGGCTTTGTGCCCTATCGATTCATATCTCAAGGATTTGCCGCCAAATGGCAAAACCACTTGGTTCAGAGGGCCCCGGGTCGTCATAACTGTTTATCCTGCGGTGCCATTTGGCGGCAAACCGCCAGTCAGAGGACACGTACCACGTCCTTACTGGCAGGAGACTGTTTTGAGAATGGATCCTAGTGATATTTCGACCAGGCATTTGGCTCTTTTGTGAGCTGAGTAAATATTGATTTATTCTGGATGGATTTTGTTTTGAGTGAATGATGAATTTATTTCAAATTTTAAATATCTGGACTTTGGGATGGAATTTGGAAATTTTGGATTTTCGGATGGACTTTTGGGAGGCATTTGGAAATGCCTAAAATTCACCCCTCCAGTTGAGATCTTCAATCAACGCGGCCATCATCGGGGTGTTTGGGGTCATTTATCTTTGTAGCTTGAGCCTTGTCATCTCAGTCAAGCTATATAAACTGAGGATCGGGTTTCGTAGGTTTCGTGCCTTTATTAGTGAATTCTCTTGATTATAAGCCTTGAAAGCCTAATATGGATGTATTAAAACAAATACACCGGTCGCCACAACCGTGTACTTGTTTGAAGGTTCGAATCCTGTTGACTTCTATCGGTCCATATAGAAGGATCGGGTTCGAACTTGAATTCACTTATTGACCCGCGCAACATCCCTAGACGTCACGTGTGTACCAATAACACACTCGCCGGGGCTCATGCGGGTTTGGGGGAATTTTATAATTAAACCATATCGACTCCTTTTTACCTGCTAAGGAGGACCGGGTTTAAAATTTGATAACCCGCGTAGCATCCCTAGACGTCACGTGTGTACCAATAACATGCTTGCCGGGGCCCATGCGGGTTTGGGGGCTTTTTATAATTAAACCCTCTCGACTCCTTTTTACCTTCTAAGGAGGATCGAGTTTAAAATTTGATAACCCGCGCAGCATCCCTAGACGTCACGTGTGTACCAATAACACGCTCGTCGGGGCCCATGCAGGTATTTGGTTGCTTTTACCCCTTTTAGTGTACCTATGTGTATACAAACTACGGTGCATGTGTGGAGGTACTTTGAAATATTTGTAGGCGCCTTCTGTCCGCTTGTGAATATTGTGGATCCGATGGCCTGACGTTGTAGTTTGTGGACGCCTTTTGTCTACTTGTACGAATGTTGCAGATCCGGTGGTGTTACGTTTTGATGTCGACTTCCCCTTTTTCATTCATCGGGGAGGGACTTCTTTGGACTTTAAAGTCCACTGCTTTGCAAAGAATTCATTTTGAGATCATCGGTGTATGAGACTTGTCATTTCTGGTGTTTGTAGGTACCAGAACTGTTTTCTTCTTAAGTATATAACTAAGAAGAGATATTGGAACACCAGGAAGTTTGGTTCTAATTTGTTCAAACTTCTTTTCTGATTCCGCCGGGGAGTGTACTTTTTTTACATCGAGTCGCCCTTGTACCCGAAATGCTTGAAGATCTTTATCACCAATGTCGTAGGTGATATCAATACTTGTGCCCACAGCGGTTCGTTGTACCTACGATATACCCACTGTTGTTATCCATAAGTATCCATTTGCGGGGGACCGTTGTATCTACTACGAGCTTCTAGGAATGTTCGTAGGAGAGTCATTTACATCAGTATCATATCCGCCTTTCACCAATCTCAGGTGGTTATTCTGATGAATTTATAGTTGCTTGCAGGGACAGGTCCTTCATCATTGGTCTCCCGTATTGCCATCTCAATCAACAGGCATTTGTTCGTAAGGAGATTTACACCTTATTGTGGTCATTTTACATTCGTAGACATTTGCACTTGGTCTGCTAATCAACCACCTTTCAGTTGCAAGGGATATATATATTTGACTTCGATCGGATGATTGTTGACACTAGCGGGCATTTACATTTGTCGTATGCTTCACTAAACACATCCGTAGAAGGTGTGATTTGATTGGTGTTGGATGTGAGAATGTTGCAATATCTTCCCCGACATTGAGTCTTTGGATTCCTCGTGCTTCTTTTGAGTTCAGAGTCCATTCAAGCTCAAGTCTTGGTTCAAGTCCCCTGCAGTTCTTTGAGTTCAATTTCATATTTGTTTATTGCAAGTTCACTTTGTTCATTTCAATTTCATTTGAATTTTAAGTTCATTTTGTTCAAGGCTAATTTCTTTGAGTCCAACTCATGTTCACAAGTCTAGCTTGAGTCCAAGTCCCCTGTGGTTCAAGTTCTCATGTTCTTGTCCACCTTGCAAGTTCAAGTCAAGCTCAAGTTCACTTGAGTTCAAGTTCATTGTTCTAATCATTTGATTTTTAAATGAAATGTAAGCTCCAAATCTTATATTTTCAAATTTATTTGAGTTTAAGTTCAATTAGGTCTATTTGAATCAAGTCCATTAGTCTCAAATTATTCCAAGTCTTTGCCTTATTTCAGAAAAAAATTCGGCAGCCTCCCGGCGTAGGTGTTGCACCGGGTTCCCTCCTACCACGCTCGACAAAGACGTGCATAGGTGGTCTACCGGCCCGACACGAACGTCGAGGAAGGAGCGAGAAGGGGATTTTCTCTACTTGATTAATTATAATTAAAATTATAATTACCCTCAATTAATTATAATTAATTATAAATAACCTTAATTAATTATAAATAATTAATATTAATTAATTTTAATTTATTATAATTAATTAGAATAATTATAACTAATATAATTAATACAAATTCTAATTAAAATTAATTAACATTAGTTTTAATTAAAATCCTTTTAATATCTCTACCCTCCTTCATGCTCTCGGGTTCGGCTTCTACAGGGATTTGGCCGAACGAGCGTGCATAAGGGAGAAAGTTACCTTCCCACCTAGCGAGCTCCCTAAAGTTGCTTCCGATTGGACAAGAAGGGAAAGTCAGAGGAGCGAAGTCGTTCGGCCACAAGGGGATCGGGATCTGGGGGTTCGGTCGTGAGATGGAGAGGCGTCGGCTATAGGTATGTGGATTAGTCTCTCTCTCTATCTCTCTGCCGACGGGAGGTCGGCACTCGACAGATGCAAAGGAGATCAAGGCTTCGGCAAGGAGCGGAAGGATGGATGGAGAGGCGTTGGAGGAGAATGTCGAACAGCACGAAGGAGTCGAAGCAGCGTCGAGAGAAGAGGAGCAGGAGCGTGAGCGAGAGTTCAGAAGAGGGAGAGCTCGGGACAAGAAAACGGGCCGAAGGCTTTCGTCGTCGTTTTATTGACTTGAATCGAGCAGCGCGGGATGGGATCGAGATGGATGCGATAGTTTTGCGCCGAACTACAGACTGGACGTTGTCGCGGGATTTCTGGTCGCTGTCGCGGGATTTCTGGCCGCTGGATACGGGATTTGAGCAGGATTCGGGTGAGATCTCAGCACAGGTAACGATTTCAAGTATATATTTATTATATTTTCTTTGTTCATTTCTGTTTGGCTGCATAGTATAGGTCAACAAGAGTGAATTCTTTTTACTTCAAACCAAATAATATTTTCAAAACCCCTGCATTTGGAATACATTACACTCCTAATGCAGCAAACCAAACTACATCTATGTAGTGCAAAGTATTCTAGTTCATTTTTGAGGTAATGTAAATACGTCCAATTTTGAGTGAAAATCCTTTTCACTGCTAGTAAAGTACTTTGTTAGCACCGCCAGCCATCTCCGTTGTCGGCCACCATCGCCACCCCATCGCCCACCACCGCTGCTGTCATCCTCACGCAATTGGCTAGCACTGCCACCATCGGCCATAGCCTGTTGTTGGCCACCAGTGCTGCTCGTATTGGCCACAACTGCAGTCGCCACCGGCCAATCCACCACCATTTTGGACTTTACCCTGCATTCATTTCATTTTAAACCAAACAAAAAAGTAATCTCATGCATTCCTTTTACTTTCATCCAAAACTTCAAATATTTTAAATGCATTAAATTCATTTTACACTATTTATGCATTCCTTTTTCAACAAATCAAACATCCCCTATTATTGATCAATAAAAAAAAAGGGAAAGAAAGAGGCGGCATAACAGAAAAATAAATAATTAAATAAATAAAGAAACAAAATGTAAGAAAATTGATGAGATGCATCTATTCAGGAAACCTCTTCCAATGCCTCCTCCGATCCGACCCCTATTCAAGAGATTCGTGCCAAATGAAGCAAGGCTTCGCTTCAATAACTGACATTCAACGGCTTAATCAATAAAACGAGGACATAAATTGAAGAGAGGATCTTAGATTCACTTTTGCTTCCTCACATTCCTATTATGTATGATCAATATCTTGCAAGTTGACCCGTCCAATCCCTCCACTCGTCGACTATAGCCCAGACCATAGGCCTGCCTCCTGTTCACGAGCCTGCCTTATGCTTCTACTCCGGCTACAATACTGAACGTCACCCAACTCCTTTAACCGGACTCGCTCTGTCTTTGCCGACCGAACGCCCGCAACTCCTGTGCAAGAAATTCCATCACTTGTAGTCCGCCTCCTACCTATTCCACATGCGATTCCGCTGCACTAAAGCCACCGCTTGCGCTTGCCTCTCCCGTCCGTTGGCAAATCCCCTTTCCGAACTTGACCCGTCGCTTGCTCTGTCTGCACGCAAGCTTCACGAACAAAGACTCCTGTTGCCTACTTGATCAGACTCCCACACCTAAGCCTTACGCACGAACCGTTCACTTTGTGTACTTGCTCCGGTGCCAACTCTTGTACATATCAATACCTTTTGTCTCCACTTCATAAGTAACTCCACATTATGTTCCAACCAACATCTCATCCGGCTTACACTACCGATGCACTTCAATACTTGATACAAGGCATATACTAATCGACAGTCTAAGTAATTAAAATAAAAATATGCATAATTATATAAATGTTATAGCAAACAATCATATTTAATTGCAAAAACCTTGCACCTTCAATCTTAAATTCGGCTGGGATTATTACAAATTGAAGATCTCGCGCCATTGATCTTAGATCTGGCCGGGATGATTATAAATTGAAGAACTCGTATCTTCGATCTTAGATCCAATCGGGATGAAGTCGTATCGATGCCCTCGTGTCATCGATCGTAGATCCGACTGGGAAGAAATCAACTGTAAGTGCTGCCCCGACCTCCCCTTTTAGGGAGGGAACGTAAAGAGGTTGCCGAAATTGCCTTGGAAAATCATAAAAAATGAAGAACAATTCAATTTTAATGTTAATTAATCAATTGATTAATTTTAGTTAAAACTAATTAATGAAAATTAATTAATTGATTAAAGGTAATTAATCAAAATTAATTGAAATTAGTTAACTAAAATTAATGGAAATTAATTAATTAAAATTTATTAATCAAAATTAATTAGTTAATTTAAATGAATTAATTGTTTAAAATTAGTTAATTAATTTTGATTGATTAATTATAATTAATTAATTAAAATTAGTTGGTTAACTAAGGTCAATGTATCAAAATTAAATAATTGGTTAATTAATTATCCAAAAGCAATTTAAAATTTGAGAGCAAAATTAATTAATTGGTTATTTAATTATCCGAGAGTAAATTTAAAATACGAGAGTTAATATCTGAGAGCATTGAAAATTCGAGTGCAATAAAATTGAAATTGATTAATTGGTTTATTAAAATTAAAATTTTAATTAGTTAATCTATTAATATAGAGATAGCCACTATGCTGAGTTTTCTTTTGAATATAGCAAAAAAAAATTTCCCACTAGTCAGCCATAAAGTATAAGCTACACTAAAACTACACTCCTAAATCTATAACTCAAACAAAAGAAAAGCATCTCCAATGCTCATCTACAGGCTCTCCAATGCTCCTCCAAACTCTCCAAAGTCTCTCTTGTGCGAGCTCCAAAACAAAACAAGCTCCTATAAACAAGCAAATAAAACTCATTAGCATTGAAATTAAATTGCTAAGACAAGAAAAGAGCAAGTGCTAAATTAAGCTATAGTACTAAAAGAAAAAAAAGGTAACTACTAGTATAGTAAAGTAATTACTTGTATAGTAAAGTAACTACTGGTTTAGTTAAGAACTACTGATATAGTAAAGTAATTATTGGTATAATCTATAGTATTGAAAGAAAAAGAGCAAGGTAATAGAAACACTAGTGTCAAACAACAGTATTGTAGTGGAAGCACTAGTGTTAAACAGCAATTGATGGCCAGTAAGTGTCAAACTAGTAAACAAACTGCTGGTAAATGACTGAAAACTAAAGTCTAGTGTCAAGCTAGCAAACAATTACAAACAAAATAACTTACAGGTAAAATCTGATCTACCGTAAACATGAACTTTCAGGCTACTTCCAAAGAGAAGTAGTAAGTCCTACAAATCTACATGCTACTTACTAAGGAAGTCATAAAATCCAAACAAACAAAACTCATGGGAAGCTTAGTCTAAAGGGCTAGATTGTAAGACTCATCTTCAGGTATCTTTCAAAAGAAGTTGCAGGAGTTGTTATTTGAGAGAAACTCCTAGGAGAAATATTAAACTCTCAAATTAAATCTAAATAAAATGGCCAGCCTTGCTTATAGAGCTTTGTTGTAAGACCCACCATTGGATTACTTCCCAAGAAAATCAATAAGACCCATCCTATTCAAATAACTAGACAACTTCTAATGAGAGTCATGAGACATATTATTTGAAAAAATTTTAAATGAAATATCAAACCCTCAACCAAAATAATTGGATAGCTTAGTCTATAGGGCTAGGTTGTAAGATCCATCAACGGACAATTTCTAAGTGAAGTTGTGAGACCCACACATGAGAAAATTGCGAAATAAATTGTAAGATCTTAAAACCTAAATAAACAAAATTAATGGGCAGCTTAGCCTATAGGGCTAGGTTGTAAGACCCACCAGTGCGCTTCTTCAGAAGCCATAAGACCCGCTTTACGGGCTACTTTCAATAAAAGCAGTAAGTCCCAACCCAAATTTAAGCATCCGGACTACTTCAAGGAGAAGCCATAAGACCCACTTCAATTTAAACATCTAGGTAATTTCTAAACGAAGTTATAAATCCAAACCAAATTAAATTCTGGATATTCTAATAGATATAAACCTCAAACCACATTTTTCGAACTTAAACCAAATCAACATACACCTAACAACTTCAGTTTACTTTGGATCCCTGAGAGAAGGTAACCTATGGCTGCTAATCATATTTCATGGACACTACGTTCATTGATTGCTAGTGTTGATAAACTGAAACCTACGGTATACCCGGGACGACGGAACCATGGGATTTTAATCGGGTTTACCTTCATTTTCTCCCACAACTGTGACTAAAATATTTAAAATTATTCATTCTTAATTGAGAGTTCTTTTTTATGTGTTAAGAGAGGTAATTAACTATGAGTGCTTGTATTTATGGGAAGCAAGGACCCAAATATAGTTAAACTTTGACACCATATTCGGTGGAAATCTAGTTAACTGCAATCTGACTTAAGGAAAATGGAATCCTATGTCTTTAACACGGGATTCGTGCCAACGCGCCGTTCTTCTTGAGCCAACACCTATGTAGCATCCTTCTTATCAGGACACCTTGAAAAATTGATAAGGAATAGTCCTTAAACGTTGATATTATCCAATGTTTAAAATTGCGTATTCGAGTATTGAGGTATTTTTCATTTGTGAGGCGAGGCGTAAGCCTCAAGGCATTTTGAGGCGTAAGCCTCAAAATCAAAAGATTGTGTAAATATAAAATGATAAAATTTTTATATACTAATGAGTGAATAATATAAAACATAAAAAAGCATAAGATATGAAGTGAAATCAAAATATCCCAATAATAAGACAACATGAAATATAGTTCAACTCAAAATTCTATCTTTCCCAAATCCCAATATTCTTTTCATTAACATATAATTCAAATTTCCAAAAATAAATAGCAATGACACATCACATAAGAACTCATAAGTCATCAGCACTGTCATCTCTAAGGGGTTCTTCATTTGAATCATCATTATGATGAACTGCTCTCTCCCCTTCCTCCTCTCCTATAGAGTCCAATGTCGGACATTTACTTCAAGATTTATGTAAGTTTTAATATATATAGCGTGAGGCGTAAGCCTCATGCCAGTGAGGCGAGGCGGGCCTCAACCAAGTTGAGGTGCAAGCCTCATAAAAAAAACTCGAGGCATAAGCATCGAGGCGTTTTTTACTAGAATTGCGCAAAGGCGGGCCTCAAGGCGAGCCTCATATTGCGCCATTTTAAACTATGATATTATCAGTTGATTACCATAGCTACATGCAAATTTCTTTTGATATATTTATGTATTGTATCTCAACAACTCAAGTGTTAGAAAATAACTTCATGCTTTGTCGGCATGCTTTTGGATATTATTTTTGTTTACAAAGGCTTGCTTCTTTTCCACTCTCAGGTCGAAACATTGTCCAGAGATGACCTGTCCTCACGGTTAACATTGAATGCAGCTGCTGCATCTGTTGGTCCTCTATTGCTGTCAGATTCTCTTGTGACCATTATGGATGTAAGTCATATTCAAAGCTGTAGAACAGTTATTATTCAAAATTTATAATTATTTGGATTTGTTCTCTTATTTAATTTGTGTTTCTTGGTCTGTTATAAGTTGACATTTTCTACCTTTTTTTCACTTGACGCGCCCAAAAACCTTCCTTGTGCAATAAATGCATGATAATTCTGAAGAAAACTACCTAGTGAAATTCCAAAATCTTACTGATCAGCGGGATATCAAGATTGTTACCAAGTTTATGGAAAAAAAAAGAACCATTCTTTTTATCTATTTGCTATTATATTCATTCATCTGTTAGTGGGTAAATTATAATGAGATCCCTCGGCATAGATCTAACTCTGACATTAATGATGTTCTTCAAAGTCTTCATGTAGGTCCTGTTAACATCAAAAAAGGTTAGGGAACTTAGATTTAAGGCTGGCTTTGTTTCCTTAGATTTACTTAGTGTAGCCTTGACTGACCTGTCATAACCTCAGAATACACCTTTTTGTTGCCACTCTATCCTAGTTGACTCAGTCGGGCTTTACGCTAGTGTAGAAGCCCCTCGAGCACCCTTTTTCCTTGGATGACCTCATATTGTCCCCAGGCAGTCAAGGTGAAAGCTTGGAGAGCTCTCTGTTGCTCACATCCAATGTAAATCGATCACTTATTATAGGCCTATGCTAGGGATCATTGCCTGTACCATGTATCTGACATCTGTGACTTGCCCACTTTTGGGTTGATTCTGATGGACCGGACCAGCCGGTCCATCCACCTTCAACACCGGCCCAAAAAGGGCCGGTTCTTGTTTACTGCAGGCGGAGAACCCGCCTGCCTGGGCGGTCGGCCGAAGGGAAAGAAGGGGGGCGGGTGGGCCCAAGGGGCCCACCAAATGAATAAGGGAGGGAATTTTGTTTGCCCTAGGGGTGTTTAGGGTATTTGGGGGGGGGGATCATGTGAGGGTTTAAGGGGAGTTAGGGTTTATTTTGGAGGTATCTTGTTTTGTGGCTGTTTTAGGTTTCTTCTTCTCTAGGGCTTGGGAGAAAGCTTCCCTTCTCGAATTGGGAGCATTGTATCCGTGGAAACTTGTAAGTCTTTTGATATTTGACTAAAGGAAGTGTTTGTGAGTGTTTTCATCCAAGCAATCTTCTTTTCTTCCACTATTTTTGGGCTATTTTCTTGGATTCCGAATTTTGCAACTCAAGTTCCATCAGATTCATACTTCCTTTTAGTGAGCCAATCTTGCACTAGTAGTTTTTTTTAATGGTTAAACGGAGATGGTCTTGTAATAACCCATATATGACCCAAAGCCCTAGGTATTTGGTCTTCAAGCTCCATAAAGCGCTTGGATTAGCATTGAAATTGTGATATACTTTAATGACCCCATCCATTTTTGACTTACATATAACTGATCTAGATGGGATAGTCTAAGCTTAAAGACCTTGCTAATAGATAACCAGGCCTATAAGGCGGAGCTGATGCTCATTAATCTTAGATCAAGCTCCAATAGTTACAATCAAACCAATTGAATGTTCAGGTGACTTGGAATGTTATGTTGATTTAGTAGACAGCTCACATACCAAATGCTAGGCCAAATTTGCAAACCTTTAGAGTCAACTTGGCACAAGAGTAATTGGGAGGCTTTCAATTATGCAGTAAAGAGCTCGGGCTATCAAAGATTGAACCTAAATGGTCTAGACTTAAAATTTCCTTCAAATGGAGCCCACCCAAATCTAACTGAATTGGCCATGGAGCAAAGTGTTGCTCTAAGTATAGAACCTAGAATCTACTTGATCATTAATATAATGAGATTACCTAATGTCGCTAGACCCAGTTAAATTGAAACTGAACCTAGCGCTGATGTCTATTGCTTCAATAAGGGTGTCTCTCTAAAGTAACCTTAATAAGTTTGCTTTGGTTAAATCAAGCAGATCCATGCTTAATTGGCTTATTAGCCCAATGCCCTGAGTTTAAATTGAGCATAGTCCACTTTCAGCCAGTTCCTGGCTAGTCCTATTCAAAGTTAGCCTAGATTCGATTAAAAACTTTTCCAATCAACAATTGGTTTGATTAGACTTCGGTTTTGGTATGAAAAATGACTGAAGTAATGCTAATTCATATACTTGGGACTAACCCACTAGCAAACACGTTTGAAACAACTCTTATAGCCTCCCTTACTCAATTTTAGTGTAAGCCTTGTTGATTTCATTTCTGAATGAGATTAACAAAACCTTCAAATGTTTAGCTAATAGGATCTTTTTCCTTAGTATAGGTCCTTGCTTATAGAACCGTGTTTGATGGATTCTAAATAACTTTGCATTTGCTAGTCATAAAAAGCTCAAGTCCTAAGGTACTATGTTGAACCCTTGAGACCCATTAACTCATTAACCCTAGTGTGTTTAGGTGGTGCCCGGGACCCTTCGGAGTTTACTCTAGATCTTCCTAAGCCCATTAGGAACCTTTTCAACCTTTTTCAATCCCATTTTTAGTAAGTTGAAGCCAAATCCAAAACTCAAAATTCAAAGCTAGGGAGGCCCTTGGGTTTAACTGGGCCATTCATGGTCCAGTTAACCATGGACTTATCTAGAAGCCACCTAAGAATCATTGGATACTCCCTAAATACCCTAGATAGATAAGGGACTCTGCTTAGTCAATGTTAGATCAACCTTAGGTCAAGCTAAAATGACCTATCTATCCTAAGCCCTATGACACCCATCCTAGGGCCTACCTTAGGTGGCCCATGACACTAGGATCTATCTTAGGACACCTTGGCATGCTTTTGGACTCGCCCATGGGTCAAAGAGTCCTAGTCAACCCATTTGACCCATGGTTAAACGTAGGGTTAACTTAATCAACCCTGTACCTTAAAACTCTAAATCTAATCCAACCAATCATTTCAAACCCAATGGCCTTGTTATTGAGTTTAAATGCTCTTACTCATCCCAAGAACACTTAGACTCATGCTTGACACATGGTCAAGCCTCCTTGACCATGACTATAATCAACCCAAATTTGACTAAAAGGCCCAAGTGACCCACTTTAGGTTCACTTGAACCAAACCTAAGTAGACCTACTCCAAACCTTTTCAAACTTTACCTAACCCTTCCCAACACCCTATGATACCCCTCCTAGGTGTCCTAACTTAGGTTAGCCCAACTTGGTCAAACCTATTGACTGTACCTTATTCATTTAAACCTAAGCTTTCAAACCAAACCCAAGCTGACCCATGACCTTCCTTGGGCTTGTCATTTCTCCTTGAGGGTTGCCTAGTTAGTAGGCCAATTGGCACCACCTCAGATGGCTGGTATATTGGTAGACAACAACATCATGTGACCTTACTCCCTCTAAACGTTTAGCTAAGACAATTATCCCACTCCTAATTGACGACCCCTAATGACCTCGCTGGCTAGCATCGGCGACGATGGCTGAAATTATGTCCAAATACATATCACTTTTTATTTATAAATTGACCTTACATGGTCTGATTTAGTGTGCGATAAGAGTTCATTTGGCTTTCCTAGTGAGTTACTGAGTGTTCCCAACCATCCCCCTCCCTTAGCTTCTCTATGAGTAAAACATCCAAGCTCTAACAACTCTTGTTCGACAAAATTGCTTGAGGTGATCTAACCATTCTTTGGTGAGGCAACCTTCATTAAACTATTTGGTCTTGGTCAAGCGAAGCTCTTGCAGCCAGCTGTTCTGGATCAATGTATGCCTAAATCCCTATAATCTAGATTTTTAGTTTCACACATTGTGAATCGGACCCTATATAAATCTAACCATTGGATGATGTCCTACTCTCATTATCCTTCTTGGTTTCATAGATCAAGAGAATTCCGATCAAAAGGATTTTGAATAACAGCTTTTATCTTTAGTTGGATATAACAGACGATAGAATCACCATTATTTTCTTTTAATTAGAGCGAACAATATTATATAGTTTAATAAAAATATCTTGCAACTATTCCATGCTATTTTAGGGATTGATCTATGCCGTTCGATCCAAGATTGATGGCTTAGACCAATCCTGTGTGGACCATGAGACTTGCTACTTCAGCACAGAGATGATTAAAATAGGATTTAGGATTTAATTAATTTAGAAAATGAAAAGAAACTTTGAGAATTCATTTTCCCTCAACCATTTATTCAAATTTAATGATTAAGCCCTCTATTGAATCAATGGAATGAGGAGAATCCAATAAGTCCAAAATCAAGACCTAAATCAATATGTTTCAAGAATAATTTGGATTTATATATTTTGACCAAATCGCTTAATTGAGTGGCTTAATCATAACTGCTTGCTCTTCATATGGAGAGTTTTATGTGATGTCTTAGGTCCCTTGAATTTTCTCACAGGGATTTGGGCTATGGCTTTAGTCATAATGAAATTTCTAAGTTAAATACCCTTGAAATAAACCTAAAATTAAAAAAAAAATTTAAATAAACTCTTAAAATTTTGAAACCAAATTTAAATCAATCCTTTGATCTTCTAGATTAGAGGGAAAATTTTTCAAACTAAAAGAAAATCACCTAATATTGTTAATAAACAATTAAAAAATTAACCTAAAACTTACAAAAAGATTCAAAAATTCATTTTAACTCAAAATGACTTCAAACTTCATGGAATTTAACTTGAAAGTGTTAAAATCTCTACTTCCAGTTTTAAGTAAAGTTTTGATTTTTTTTATGATATATTTTCTACAAATATTTTTTTTACAAAATAAATCATAAAAATAAAATCAATTACAAATGATACTTAAGATTTCAAACAAAATAGAAAGCTTTTAAAGACCAAACAAAAAATTTTGTATTTGCTATGAGTATTTACATATACTTCATTGTTGGGTTGCTTGGCTTTATGCTTTAGGTGGCAAAGTTATAAATCCCGATTTCTAAAATAAAAACATCATAGCTTATCATGCATTGCATACAGACTTTGATATCATGTTTTTAAACTGTGTGGGCTTCGAAAATTTCATGATTGCGTGCCCCAGCCTCTCCGCGCCATCGATCTCTTTTTTTTTTTTTTTTTTAAGTGTGACGATGGCGGCAGCAAGTTTTAACGAGATTAAGTTCTGGGTGAAATTTCAGAAGGCAGATTAGGTTTTAGATAAGACACTACCCAGAGATTTCGCCCTCATTTTGTGAGGACTTTTTGATCTGAGTCCCGGTTTCCTATAGGCGCAAGCCCCTATAGTTAATTACCCGTCCCGATAACATGAGAGAACTTCGATTAAGGCTAATCATTAAGGATGTTACATGAGTTATAGATTCAACATATAATAACGACAATTTTAGGGTTTGAATCATGGATTTGAATTTTGAAGTTTGGAATTTAGAGTTTATCACCATGGTGGGGGGAATGAAGACGAGCCTGATCAAGATTCCATGGTTCTGTCGTCCCGGGCTGTCATGTTCCTTGATCTACTTAGTCAGAGGAGGTAGTCGACCTAACCTGACAGAAGGTACCTTATCGGCAGCCATGAGTTGCTTCATCCAAGAATACCATGTAGACATGGGTTGGTATTTGTCTAAGGAGATAGATCTGAATCCATCTTAGCTGACAGAGAACTTTATGCCCATCGAATATACCCTATGATTCATCGCTTAAGGGTTTGACGCCTTTAGGGAACATACGAGCTTTGGCAGTGGTCGTAATATAATGGTGTCATTTTGCGGCAAAATCACCCAATCAGAGGGCATGTGCCACGTCCCTGCTGGCAAGAGACTATTTGAGGATGAATCTTAGCGATCCGACACACATTCGCTCTTTGTGAGCTAAGGTTAATTTCAAATTTATCACCCCTGATAAACAGTTGCGGAAGATGAATGTGTTTTAGTTTTAAGTTTTTAGATGATATATTTCATTTCAAGAATTTGGGCTTTTGTTGTATTTGAGATTTGACCCATCCGATTGAGATTTTCTGTCAACACGGCCATCATCGGGGTGAAGTTTGAAGTCACTTGCATTTTCGTAGGAATTTGGGAGGTATTTTGTAATTCAAGTCGTGTCGGCTTTAGTCCTTTCAAGGAGGATGAAACTTGAATATTTGACCTGCGCAGCATTCTCGAATCATTGGATTTGGGACTTGGATGTGATGATTAGAGCACATGCAGGTTTTAGCATTTAACCCTGTGCAACATTCTCGGACATTGGCGTTTGTAACTTTAATGCATTGACCGAAGCACATGCAGGGTGTTTTTAGTTTAAGGGAATAAGGGATCATATTTAATACATAAGGGGCATTTTAAAATATTTAAATATGATCCATTGCGCAAGTGATTTCGTTTAGAAAATGGCCTGGGATTTCATTTAAGGGCATACGAACGCCTTCTGTCCGCTTGTACATATATTGCGAATCCGGTGGCGTTGCGTCGCACTGTGATTATTTAATATAATGAATTGAATCACTAATTAATCTGATGGATACGATTCACTATTTCACTTACCTTATATGTCATCATAACTCCAAGTAAACAACTAAACATCATCAACTTTCTATGATTTTCCTTTCAAAGAAATCATGATGTATTATAGTAAGATGGTTTGAAATATCTGGTTATCTAGAAATTCTTTTATATGCAACATAGGGTGATGAAAATCAAGCTGGAGCTTCCTTGATTTATGTATAGTTGTGGAAATACTTAAATACTTTTCATGAATCCATAGAATATCTTTACTATTTGGTTTATGTTTATGTAATATCTCCCTTTAGTTGTAAGACCTTCCAATTATCATCTATACAAACTTCTTCATCAAGGGCTTTCTTGACATTTCTACCATCTTGAACAAGTGCGCGCCAACAAAGCATGATTTTCATGATATGCTATACAAGTTGAGTGGTATGAAAAGTTGTATTCACCACTAATCTTCAAGTGACTCGTTAAAGTTTAAGTTCTTATAGCCATGTTGAGTTCAAGGTTGGATATCAATCCTTCCCAAAATTCATAGTCTTGTTGTACAAGTGGCAGAGCAAACATAAGGAGAGCTATAAAAGTTTCTTGTAAACTTGTTTGATTGGACATTTGTAGTGTTTTAGTTAACTTTATAAGAATCTCAACAAAAGAAACATCATATAATTGCCTTTCATCTATTGCGTCTTCATGGTTATATCAAAATGGATTCAACAAGCGATATATTTTTTTTCAAACAATGGATAAAGATAGGACCACTCAATCCAACATCAACTAGTATATCAAGAAATTCATATTTATTTGATGTATATTCATCATCCAATACTTCATAAACATTTACAAATAGTTTAGTCCAAATATAGTTCATTGATATCAAAGACTATAATGTAGATTTGTGAACTTCAATCGACTATAGTCTTTCCAAAGTGTTGTTAAGCATCTCAACCATGTTGAGATAAATACGATGAAAGATTTATTATTCTCATTAGCTATCATTTCCTCCACCACCTTAATCATCATAAATATGTTAGATCTATGAAGTCGTACATGATTTTTCCTTTTTTTTAATTATTGATTATTCCAATTTATGTTAGTTGATTTTATTTAAGGGATTTTGTTTTAGTTGGTTAGTTAAATTAATTAAGAGACTTAATGTTGAATTAAATGCCTTTAGTTAATTTAGGATTTTTGATTTAATAAGTTAATCCCAAGTTGTTTTTTCGATCTCCCCAAAATTTTGGTCAAAAGTTTCGAGCAAATTTCGGCAGTCCCTGGCGCCGGGAGGTAAAGAGGGCATTTTCCCTTTCGGCTCGACTCGACCGGAGCGAATCAACGGCGAGGAGATTGGGAGAACGAGTCGATCCCAAAAGGAGTCTTCGAGTCTTCTAATGTGCGCGATCTGCTGGATAAAATAATTTAATTAATTGATCAAATGATACTAATTTATTTTTGCTTGATTGAATGTTCTCCACTTTTCTCAAAAATTCGTATAAGTCCAAAAATTTTCTAAATCCTGAATTTTTTATAAAATTTCAGCAGCCTTTCGGTGTCCCCTCCCTGGCGTCGGGAGCTAAGGAGGGCATTTGCCCTTTCAAGTCCGCCATGCCGGAGTGAATCTACAGCCAGGGTCTTCGAGATGCTGTTGTGTCCCGGAATTGATCTTTGTAAGCTATAATTGACGATGATTGGTTGCAAATAATTGAATGCTGGTTGCTTGTTGAAAATTTGGAGGAAATTTTGGCAGCCTTCCGGCGCCGGGAGGTAAGGAAGTGGCTCGACTCTGCTGGAGCGAATCAACGGCGAGGAGATTGGAAAAGTAGTGTCTGCGCTCCCACGGTCGGATAATCTCGACGGCCAAGGGCTTCGGGGGACCGTATCAACCCCAGGACTTCCTTGAAATTGCTCTTCTTGCGGTGCCTACTTGAAAACCTCTTCTCACTTCTTTTTTTATTTTATTATATGATATATATTATAATATATTATAATATAATATATCTATAGTATATAATATATCATTCTAATATATTAATTAGAGAGAGAGAGAGAGAGACGGGCATGGCCCGATCGGGACAGGCGGAGACCACGGGACCAAGCGTTGGTCTTGGTGGGAGTTGTGGCCGGAGTTCAGCGTCGCACTGGCGGTTGGAGGGAGTTCAGCCAAAGCAGGTGATGGCCAACGACGCAGATGCAAGTCGGGTCGGCTAGGGCACGGTTTGCTCGGAGGATTTCAGCCGACTTCTTCACGCTGAATGGAGCAGATGACTTGGCGAACTTCGGCGGGAGCAGAGGTCAAGATCGAGAGAGATCCTGATTGCTAGAGCAGAAGGATTGTTCTGAAGGAAGAGGTGAGTCACCAAAACTTCTTGCCTTCGGTTCTGTGTGCGTGTTTTTGAAAGTGTGTGTGAGAATGGGAGCCATTTCACTATTTTGTGTTGAGGGGGAGCAGTTGTGCGATCATGGACGACGGTTGTGTCGTGGATGTCGCTTTCATTCGTGGGGTAGTTGGGGGTTTCAGAAGTAGTTACATGTCAATAAACTGATTAATGGGTTTAGCTTACATCCTTTCTAGGTAGGATTGTATTTCTATGAGAGTTGGGTCTTGTTAAATTATTGGTGGGGTTGGAAGTTGTGAGTCACTTGTATTTATTTATATATAGGTTTGAGTTTTTATTTGTGTAGTTGTTTTCACTTTAGCTTTAGTACCTGATTTAATATTTTCTCATTTGCTACATTCTAACTTTATAAGTTTACATCTCTTTGGTTTTTTCTCAATCTTGTATTGATGAAATGTAAGTTCAAAATTTCTAATAGAATGCATAGCTTAAACAATAAATATAAATCTTCAAAAATTTAATGCCCGACATGAGATAGTTTGTAGAATTTCTGAAGTTTTTCAGAATCTAGTGTTCCTTATTTTTCATCTTTTGGTATTTGAAAAAAAATTGTTCCACTTTGAGCTAATCACTTCTGAAATTTCAAATGTGTATCATTTTTTGAATTTTGAAATCATAAATATATTTACCACTACTTTAATTGAGAGTTTTCTTAGAAGATCACTTCTCTTTGGATGTTATTAAACAAAGAACATTTATTTATAGGAAACTTGTAACCCATCATAAAATAAATCTTATCTTATTAGTCATCTTCCTAATCCTATATTTTTATGTTTAATTCATTGTAAAATATCATTTTGTCTTTGGAGATGGTATGTTATTCTTTAGGTCTATTTGATCACAAAAAATGAAATTATTGAATTTTTAGTTTATTTCTCTGAAAGACTATCACTTTAATGTTAGGATCATTAGCTTGAATGAAGTGGATAAGAAGAAGGCTGAATGTTTCAAACCATGAAACTTGTTCATAGTCCATTGTGGGTCATTATTGTTTGCTACATTCCCCTTCGTCTTACCTGAGATACTCACCGGTAACAAGTTCAAAAAACATCACATGCTCCCCATTAGCTATCCCCCATGTTCTCAACTATCTCAACTTCCTAATAATGACTAAGTGATGACATGTCCTTGGAGGCTTTGATTTGAGCTTTATGTTGAGTTGGCTCCAATGTCTTGCATGGATGTTACATCTGGTGGCCAAGCAAACCAAAACCTCCAACTACGTTGACAGTGGAGCCTGTAACTAGAAACTTCTCAGTCTCCTATCCTTTATAAGAAGTGAAGGACCTTTGTCAACGAATAATACATTGATAATCGATCGCTTGGTTTCTCTCTTCTTTGGTGTTGTCCAGCCCCTCCTCAATTACATCAATCTTGGCTAGTTTGTTGACAACTTAATGCCTTGTCCTGGTCTACACGATTGGGGATATTGAAACCTAATTAGAGCTTCATGCGACATTGCTAGGCTGCTTTGGTCCTAATAAGGCTTCAAATGGAGTTGCAACAACTGTATTCTTCCTTGAGCCGCTATGGCCAACTGTTTGCACCACCTTCATTTAAACAATAGTCCATCAATGTTAGCTGGCTGTGATTCTCTGTTGGTCTGCATCCGCAGTTAAAACTCTCACTAAGCTCTCCTCCTTTGGGAGATCTGAAAACACTTGTCAGAGCCTATATATCACTTGGACGTAAGCTTATTGCTGCATAGTTGATGTCTCAGGTGGTTAAAAGAAGGAAGGAGATGGTTTAAAATTATGCTACAGAGCATGCAATAATCACAATCACAATCACCTGAAAGTGGAAAAATGTTACAAATGGTGATATATTGATGTGTGTGGGCTCCGAAAATTCGGCCCCGGCCTCCGCCCGCCTTTTCTTTTTTATTCGGCGATGGAGTTTTAACTGAATAAGTTCCGGGGTAAATTTTGGAAGGCAGATGGGTTTGTAGATAAGACACTACCCAGAGATTTCGCCCTCATTTTGTGAGGATTTTATGATCTGAGTTCTGGTTTCCTATAGGCGCAAGCCCCTATAGTTAATTACCTCTCCCGATCACAAGAGAGAACTTTCGATTAAGGCTAGTCTCGATTCGTATGTATTTTCCTTCGTTTAACGTATTAAACTTGTCGAATATGGAAATTAGATGAATTGGTAGTGTATTTAGGGTATTTCCGCTGTCCTGGTCGCAAAGGCGCAGTCCGTTTTGCGATCAGACTTTGTTTGATTATCGTCGAGGCCTCATTTTTAACGAAATGTGTGTTGTCATATTCGAATCATCTCGGAATTTATGCCACAACCTCGAACAATCCAAATTTATAATATATATATATATATTCTTAATTTTGACGACATTCCAGACGTAATGACGCAGTCTGTTTCATGATCGGATTTCATGTTGTCTCCGACGAGGCTAATTTTCCTCGTAACTCGTGCCTTTGCATCACATTTGGATCCCCTTTGAAATTTGCGACACCACATCAAACGATCCAATTTGATCTGTAGACATTTAATGCCGACAATGTTCTGGATGCAATGACGCTGTCCGTTTGTCGATCGGACGTCATCCGAGCGTCTTTGAGGCTTCAGTTTCTTCGTAACGCATGCCTTCATATCATATTTGAATTGCCTCGAAATTTGTCATCATCTCAGACGATCCAAATTTATTAAATAAAGTGTATATTTTGAATGTCGACGATGTTCCGGACGCAATGACGGTGTCCGTTTGTCAATCGGACGTCGTTCGAGTATCGTCGATGCCTCGTTTCCATCATAACGCGAGCCTTTATATCATATTTGCATCGCCTAGAAATTCACCACCATTTCGGATGATCCAAATTTATTAAATAAAATATATATCCTGAATGTCGATGATGTTCCGGACGCAATGGCGCTGCCTGTTGTCGATTGGACATCATTTTGTCTCTGTAGAGAAAATTTTCCTTGATATGCGCATCTTTGCATTACATTGAGATTCGTGCCCTCAATCTAAATATTTCAAATTGAATAAACAAAATATAGTTTTTATAGGTTGGCAACATTCCGGATGCAACAATGAAGTCTGTTTGTCGATTCGGGATTATTTAATCAGTCTCGCGCTTTAATTTTGGATGTCGGTCGTCCCTTTTGACCGATCTCATCCGATTCAATTACGAGGGGCCTCAACCCAGCAGAGTTTAGTGTCCTGATCGCAACGATACCATCCATTTGGCATTCAGAGATCATTTGACCCTTCAAATGATGTGTTGTATCAACCCTTGCGCTGTTCGATCCGACACTTTTGTTCTTTTTGCGTGTAGTTTAAGGTATAGGGGTCAACAAATGCCCCCCAACAAATGTGACACGCGCACAGAGCGAATCACGTTTGTTGTATGTCAGTTGACGGTCTTCAGTAGCTCTCCTTTTTTAATTATCATTACTGCTTTTTAACACATTCTTCTTATTTTCTCTGTGCAGGGAATGTTCCGCTGGCAGAGACTCGATGACCTACCTCCGAGCGAGCCTAGCGAGGCCGCCATTTGGGAGGCTATTGATAAAGAGGACCCTCAGGATAGCGCTGACGTTCGTGACAGACTGGAGCAGCACCAGAATATGCTGCGAGGGCAGGACATTTTTCACAACTTCTTTGCCCGCTTCCCCTACTCCTAGAGCTTCCTCAGGGTTCTATTTCCTTTGAGAACCTAGAGAGGTGGGTCACCAATCTCAGACTGCAGTACGGGGAGTACCACCCATTAGAGAGTTCTTTGGCGCAGGTTGGCTGAGGTACCGGTGATGTTCTAGTGCCAGCAGCGGACACACTCGAGCAAGTTGGACAATCGAGTCTACTTAGCCACAGTCAGCTACAGTCGTCACCCCCTCTAGAGTGGCTGAGGGACTCAGCAGTTGGACGAATTCAGAGCCCCATTAGTGGCTATGTTTATTATGCTCGCTATGTACTTCAGGTACACAGGGAGACTCTCAGGGCAGCTGGGATCTACGAGGCAGTGTATGTCTCGTTGTTCGACTACGGGCGTCTTCCCACTTTTTGGGCCCGAGGTTTGATTGAGTTTTGGGACGCCGGTCATAACACTTGCTGGGTTGGAGCAGAGTAGCTCACAGTTACCCTTTCAGACTTACAGACGGTTTCCGGGCTTCCCACGTTTGGACACAGTTTCGAGGAGTGCGTGCCTCCAGATAAGCAGTTGTTTCATCGAGTTCCTTTAGTAGGAGGCGATAGGAGAGGCAGGTTGGCACTGCCGGTCGTTTACCATGCACTTTTTCAGCACTACAGATGGATGTATCGGGAGTTATGTTTGTCGAGGTGTGGCCGGGCTGTCATGTCTGCGGACCTTTGGATCCGTAGTTTCCTTCAGGAGAGGTTCTTGTTTCCAGCCGCTACATCACTACACGATCCGTTTGACTTTAGTTTACAGCGTGACAGTTCGTTAACAGAGAAGACTGTTGAGCCCTTTCCTTCTGCTAGTCTTGTTTCTCTTGTTTTACCAGGTGTCGACGGGAACTTACTGCTAGCAGGGTTTTTAGCACTTTGGCTTAACACTTTCTTACTTCCGCTGAAGACGGAGTCTTTGAGATGCATCATCCTCTTAGCTGTCAGTCAGTTGTCAGAGGGACAGAGGCTTGCTCTTGCTCCTGTTGTCCTTGCTAGAGTGTACAGAGTTTTACGGACTACTTCTGAGGTCAGCTCTTTGGATGTGCAGGATTCAGCTTTACTGTGGCAGTACTTGTATGCCTAGGTTCACTTGCACGTCCATGGAGCCTTTTTTGTTTAGAGACTATGGCCTACTTTCTGCAGAGAGGGTTCCCCACTGCTCTACGGCTCTTTTAGGCTTCTACTTTTAAGTCAGAAAGGATTAGACTGTTCTTCTTTGCACTGCAGTCAGTCTCAGACCGATTCACCTTAGTCCACCAGCCAGACACTGTTAGCTTGCCACCCCACCAGAGAAGTACAGTTCTAGTTGACGGAGTTGATCATAGAGGTAGACATACACTACTGCTACGTAGTCAGAGTTTGACGGTTACTGAGTACTTCATTAGCATGCGTCCAGGGTGGTTGTGTCACCGTCAGGGTGGCTTTGTGTCGTTGGAGGGCTACCAGTCCAACAGGGTGGCCAGACAGTTTGGATTTTAACAGGCTACAGCCTACGACAAGCGGGTACTCCTCCCAGGGGTCACAGATGTACTACACATGGGAATGGTTCCACCAGAGACTTATTTTTGTGTTGCAGCTGTGTTTGGGCGCACTTACTGAGGATGGGGACAGGTTCTAGTTTTCTTTTGGCTCAGCCGTCTGCTCAGACGGCTGTCAGTTACCCCATACTGTCGTGGGTTCGACTATCTTTTGGATTTGCGCTAGAGCACGGTGCTAAGAGGTACGAGCGTTGGGTACGGGAGCTTGGGTCGTTGGGGGGACGTAGGTCCCGTCGGAGTCTTCGAGAGGCCACTGGTCATAGAGGTACTTATCTACTCCCTTATCCTCTTTTCTTTTTGTCACTGTCGTCATTAGGCTTGGCACTCACAGAGTTTTCTTTCTTCCCTGAGGGCCACCCGACTGACCTTGCGAGCCCCTCTCTTGTCCCTGCGAGCTACTTGATCGATCTTGCAGGACTTTCTTCTGCTCCAGCCAGCTACCCAGTCGACCTTGTAGGTCCCTCTTCGGCTCTAGCCAGGTGCTCGGCCGACTCTGCGGGTCCATTTTTGACTCCAGCCAATTACCCAGCCGACTCTGCGGGTCCCTCTTCGGCTTCAGCCAGTTACCCGGCCGACTTTGCGGGTCTCTCTATAGGTACATATTTATTATAAGTCAATTTATTTTAAATATATTATTATAATATATTCCTCATATTAATTAATTCTAATCTTTTGTATAGTTCCTGAGGGATATGATTATACTTCGAAGATTATCGGTCATGTTCCTCTACCTCCGACCTTCATGACCACTGAGATGTGTAGTGATTTGGTACAGCATCTGAGGACGTTAGTCTTCAGAATTGACCCCAGGTCTCCAGAGTCTTGGCACGACTTTTCTTCTACTTCCCACCAGCTCCTTAGTCTACTTGCCAAGTATGGGGTGAGCACTACTGAGTTACTTTTTTGGGAGGCGGTGTGCCGCGTGGCAGAGTCCTGCATCTGGCAACTAAGCTCCCTCTCGATCACCCGGTCTACGGTTACACTTCCAAAGCTAGAGGGGATGGTTGCTAGTCTTAGAGCGAGGGTTGATGGTGCTCACGACCTACAGGACCGTAATGTAGAGATTCTGAGGAGACACCGTCAGAGTACTTCTGACATGACTCAGGAGGAAGATGGGCTGACAAACCATATGCAGAACATCTGGAGGGACTTCACGCAGGCGATGTCTCAGAGGCTTCACATACAGGAGAGATGTAGCCGACAGGATCGTCTCATTAGAGGGGAGGAGCAGCGTCACAGATCTTTGCTGCAGGAGGTGCTGGATGCAGACGCTTCGCTAACACGGGCTGTGGAGAAGTTTCAGATCGCTCAGTCAGAGTTTCAGACCTTGGCCGAGATCA
The DNA here is from genome assembly GCF_001605985.2 of Dendrobium catenatum. Taxonomy (NCBI): domain Eukaryota; kingdom Viridiplantae; phylum Streptophyta; class Magnoliopsida; order Asparagales; family Orchidaceae; genus Dendrobium; species Dendrobium catenatum. Next base: position 176,643 of record NW_021563156.1, read on the forward strand.
GTGACAGGCTGGAGAAGTTACGGGCTCTCTTTTTCTGACACGTCCTTGTTCGTTGTTATTTTAGTTTGTACTTCTTGTAGCGTCTTAGGTCTCAATGTACTTGTACCTCATGATGATTATTATACAATATGAAGTTTTTTTTTTTTGTTTTTTTTCTTTTTTTTTGTACTCTGAGCTGTGTTGAGCTGTGTGCTGGAATTGTATTCTGAGTTTGAATTTTAGACTTGTGTTGTTTATATCACGAGGGTATTTTAAATATTTATTTGGATCGACATCGCGCTGCGTGCCAAGATCTCCAAATAAATATTAAAAATTCCCTGTGATACCAACAACACGAGTATAAAATTAAAACTCATAGTACAATTCCAGCACAAAGCTCAACTCAGCTCAGAGTACAAAAAAAATAAAAGAAACAAAAAAATCCTCCATATATATATAATAATCATCATGAGTTACAAGTACATTGAGACCCAAGATGCTACAAAAAGTACAAACCAAAACAACAACGAACGAGAACGTGTAAGAAAAGTCGAGCCCGTAACTTCTCCAGCCTGTCAGTGATCCCAGCCAAGGTCTGAAACTCTGACTAAGCGATCTGAAACTTCTCCACAGCCCGTGCTAGCGAAGCGTCTGCATCCAGCACCTCCTGCTGCAAAGATCTGTGATGCTGCTCCTCCCTTTTAATGAGACGATCTCGTCGGCTACGTCTCTCCTGTATGTGAAGCCTCCGAGACATAGCCTGCGTGAAGTCCCTCCAGATGTTCTGCATATGATTTGTCAGCCCATCTTCCTCCTGAGTCATGTCAGAAGTACTCTGACGGTGTCTCCTCAGAATCTCTACATTACGGTCCTGTAGGTCGTGAGCACCATCAGCCCTCGCTCTACAACTGACAACAATTCCCTCTAGCTCTGGAAGTGTAACCGTAGACCGGGTGATCGAGAGGGAGCTTAGTTGCCAGATGTAGGGCTCTGCCTCGCGGCACACCGCCTCCCAAAAAAGTAACTCAGTAGTGCTCACCCCATACTTGGCAAGTAGACCAAGGAGCTGGTTGGCAGTAGAAGAAAAGTCATGCCAAGACTCTGGAGACCTGGGGTCAATTCTGAAGACTAACGTCCTCAGAGGCTGCACCAAATCACTACACATCTCAGTGGTCATGAAGGTCGGAGGTAGAGGAACATGACCGATAATCTTCAAAGTGTAATCATATCCCTCAGAAACTACACAAAAGATTAGAATCAATTAATATGAGGAATATATTATAATAATATATTTAAAATAAATTGATTTATAATAAATATGTACCTGTAGAGAGACCTGCAAAGTCGGCCGGGTAACTGGCTGAAGCCGAAGAGGGACCCGCAGAGTCGACTGGGTAATTGGCTGGAGTCAAAAATGGACCCGCAGAGTCGGCCGAGCACCTGGCTAGAGCCGAAGAGGGACCTACAAGGTCGACTGGGTAGCTGGCTGGAGCAGAAGAAAGTCCTGCAAGATCGATCGAGTAGCTGGTAGGGACAAGAGAGGGGTTCGCAAGGTCAGTCGGGTGGCCCTCAGGGAAGAAAGAAAACTCCGTGGGTGCCAAGCCTAATGACGATAGTGTGTGTGGAGGCCCTCCAAAGAACTCCGTAAGTGAGGCGACAACAGCACTAGAAGACTCACCCGGCCAGAACGACCGGTAGGGGTCTACTGGGAAAGAGAAGTCTGCAGAAGGGTCTAGTGTATTGTATCCCGTGAAGTCTGACATCCTGGGCTCCTGTGCATCCTCCCCAAGGTCCTTGGGAGAGGGGCGAGCATTTACGGACCTCTTGGAAAAAGTAACAAGCAGAGAACTGGCCCGCCGGCGGGAAAATCGGGAAGACTCTGCCTGAGGTGGCGCAGGTGCTACATCTGAAACTCTGGCAGGAGAAGGAACAACATCTGTAGAAGTGGTACGAGGCTCAGTGTGTGGTCCTGCACCAAGGAAATGCTTATCAAATGACCAAATATCTATCAAACTAAATGCTGACAAAAAGAAAAGAGGATAAGGGAGTAGATAAGTACCTCTATGACCAGCGGCCTCTCGAAAACTCCGACGGGACCTACGTCCCCCCAACGACCCAAGCTCCCGGATCCAACGCTCGTACCTCTTAGCACCGTGCTCTAGCGCAAGTCCAAAAGACAGCCGAACCCACGACAGTCTGGGGTAACTGACAGCCGTCTGAGCAGACGGCTGAGCCAAAAGGAAACTAGAACCTGTTCCTATCCTCAGTAAGTGCGCCCAAGCCACAGCTGCAACACAAAAATGAGTCTCTGGTGGAACCGTTCCCATGTGTAGTACATCTGTGACCCCTGGGAGGAGTACCCGCTTGTTGTAGGCTATAGCCTATGAAAATCCAAACTGTCTGGCCACCCTGTTGGACTGGTAGCCCTCCAACGACACAAAGCCACCCTGACGGTGACACAACCACCCTGGACGCATGCTAATGAAGTACTCAGTAACCGTCAAACTCTGACTACGTAGCAGTAGTGTATGTCTACCTCTATGATCAACTCCGTCAACTAGAACTGTACTTCTCTGGTGGGGTGGCAAGCTAACAGTGTCTGGCTGGTGGACTAAGGTGAATCGGTCTGAGACTGACTGCGGGGCAAAGAAGAACAGTCTAATTCTTTTCGACTCAAAAGTAGAAGCCTAAAAGAGACGTAGAGCAGTGGGGAACCCTCTCTGCAGAAAGTAGGCCATAGTCTCTAAACAAAAAAGGCTCCATGGACGTGCAAGTGAACCTAGGCATACAAGTACTGCCACGGTAAAGCTGAATCCTGCACATCCAAAGAGCTGACCTCAGAAGTAGTCCGTAAAACTCTGTACACTCTAGCAAGGACAGCAGGAGCAAGAGCAAGCCTCTGTCCCTCTGACAACTGACTGACAGCTATGAGAATGATGCATCTCAAAGACTCCGTCTTCAGCGGAAGTAAGAAAGTGTTAAGCCAAAGTGCTAAAAACCCTGCTAGCAGTAAGTTCCCGTCGACACCTGGTAAAACAAGAGAAACAAGACTAGCAGGAAAGGGCTCAGCAGTCTTCTCTGTTAACGAACTGTCACGCTGTAAACTAAAGTCAAACGGATCGTGTAGTGATGTAGCGGCTGGAAACAAGAACCTCTCCTGAAGGAAACTACGGATCCAAAGGTCCGCAGACATGGCAGCCCGGCCACACCTCGACAAACATAACTCCCGATACGTCCATCTGTAGTGCTGAAAAAGTGCATGGTAAACGACCGGCAGTGCCAACCTGCCTCTCCTATCGCCTCCTACTAAAGGAACTCGATGAAACAACTGCTCATCTGGAGGCACACACTCCTCGAAACTGTGTCCAAACGTGGGAAGCCCGGAAACCGTCTGTAAGTCTGAAAGGGTAATTGTGAGCTGGCTCCAACCCAGCAAGTGCTACGAGCGGCGTCCCAAAACTTAATCAAACCTCTGGCCCAAAAAGTGGGAAGACGCTCGAAGTCGAACAACGAGACATACACTGCCTCGTAGATCCCAACTGCCCTGAGAGTCTCCCTGTGTGCCTGAAGTACATAGCGAGACCAATAAACATAGCCACTAATGGGACTCTGAATTCGTCCAACTGCTGAGTCCCTCAGCCACTCTAGAGGGGGTGACGACTATAGCTGACTGTGGCTAAGTAGACTCGATTGTCCAACTTGCTCTAGAACATCACAGGTAACTCAGCCAACCTGCGCCAAAGAACTCTCTAACGGGTGGTACTCCCCGTACTGCAGTCTGAGACTGGTGACCCACCTCTCTAGGTTCTCAAAGGAAATAGAACCCTGAGGAAGTTCTAGGAGTAGGGGAAACGGGCAAAGAAGTCGTGAAAAATGTCTCGCCCTCGCAGCATATTCTGGTGCTGCTCCAGTCTGTCACGAACGTCAGCACTATCTAGAGAGTCCTCTTTATCAATAGCCTCCCAAATGGCGGCCTCGCTAGGCTCGCTCAGAGGCAGGTCGTCGAGTTTCTGCCAGCGGAACATTCCCTGCACAGAGAAAATAAGAAGAATGCGTTAAAAAACAGTAATGATAATTAAAAAAAGGAGAGATATTGAAGACCGTCAACTGACATACAACAAACGTGATTCGCTCTGAGCGCGTGTCACATTTGTTGGGGGGCATTTGTTAACTCCTATACCTTAAACTACACGCAAAAAGAATAAAAGTGTCGGATCGAACAGCGCACGGGTTGATACAACACATCATTTGAAGGGTCAAATGACCTCTGAATGTCAAATGGATGGTATCGTTGCGATCAGGACACTAAACTTTGCTGGGTTGAGGCCCCTCGTAATTGAATCGGATGAGATCGGTCAAAATGGACGACCGACACCCAAAATTAAAGCGCGAGACTGATTAAATAATCCCGAATCGACAAACAGACTTCATTGTTGCATCCGAAATGTTGCCAACCTATAAAAACTATATTTTGTTTATTCAATTTGAAATATTTAGATTGGTGGCACGAATCTCAATGTAATGCAAAGATGCGCATAACAAGAAAAATTTTCTCTACGGAGACAAAATGATGTCCAATCGACAAACAGACAGCGTCATTGAGTCCAGAACATCATCGACATTCAGGATATATATTTTATTTAATAAATTTGGATCATCCGAGATGGTGAATTTCTAGGCGATGCAAATATGATATAAAGGCCCGCATTATGATGGAAACGAGGCATTGACGATACTCGAACGACGTCCGATTGACAAACGGACATCATCATTGCGTCTGGAACATCTTCGACATTTTAAATATACACTTTATTTAATAAATTTGAATCGTCTGAGATGATGGCAAATTTCGAGGCAATTTAAATATGATATGAAGGCATGCGTTATGAAGAAACCGAAGTCTCGAAGACGCTCGGACGACGTCCGATCGACAAACGGACAGCGCCATTGCATCCAGAACATTGTCGGCATTAAATGTCTACAGATCAAATTGGATCGTTTGATGTGGTGTCGCAAATTTCAAAGGGGATCCAAATGTGATGCAAAGGCTCGAGTTACGAGAAAAATTAGCCTCGTCGGAGACGACATGACGTCCGATTATGAAACAGACTGCGTCATTGCGTCTGTATTGTCGTCAAAATTAAGAATATATATATATATATTATCAATTTGGATTGTTCGAGGTTGTGGCATAAATTCCGAGATGATTTGAATATGACAACACACATTTCATTAAAAATGAGGCCTCGACGATGATCAAATGAAGTCTGATCGCAAAACGGACTGCGTCGTTGCGACCAGGACAGCGGAAATACCCTAAATACACTATCAATTCATCTAATTTCCATATTCGACAAGTTTAACACGCTAAACGAAGGAAAATACATGCGAATCAAGATGGTTCTTAAGATAATAGACACGTTATTATTACTACAACAACAACAACAACAACATCAAGCCTTTATCCCACTACGTGGGGGCACGTTATTATTACTCCAGATTAATAATAATCTTAGGTTATAAATATCAGCTAATGTTATTATTGATTTAACAAAGAAATCAAAGTCAAAACGGAGATCAGATCAAGCATTTATTGCTAACCTCGTATGTATCGAGAGCTCTGAACTAAATCCTGCTGAATCCCGGATATCCCGCTCCTCGGACTGCTGCTCTTGATCTGAAATGTGGTATCTCCTTTCTTTAAAACGAAGCAAGGGAAGCAATCTCAGAGGTTTTTCCTTTCTCTCACTGAAAGCTCCAGTCTCATTCTTCTTCGCTGTTTCATTCAACACACTTACAAACAGCCTTCTCCACTCAACTCCCGTTCGTTCTCTCCACGTCAAACCACCAAGCCAAAGACAACCTATATTCCCTACCATCCCAGCCTCAACTTCACAGAGCTCGCAAGCTTCAGCACATTCCCTCAAGCCTTCCACCAGCAACCGTTCGTCCACAGCAAACTTCACGGTCAAGTCTCGTCAACTACGCCTGATCTTTCCTCCGACTTCTCTTACCCGAGCCTTCGTTTGCTCTCTAAGCACCTACTTCAAAGCTTCAATCAACCCAGTTATAGGAGTTGAATACTACAAAAGAAAGCCTTTCTGCCAATCCGTACTTGATAAGGTAAAAAAAAGGAAAATAAAATCATTTCAGCTCTTTTACTACAACGTCTGCCTTTATTCTATAAGGGAGTAATCAGCTTTGCTTTTCCCATATCCTGTCTTCACGTGAAGACCCATTATCTTGCTGTTTCACATGGGCAAGCTATAGTAGTTCTTCTGTTTTCTGCACTCTCAACATTTGTTTATAAAAAGAAGTGCCACTAGCTTAAAGATCTAACATTAAGAGCTCATCTTTAAGGCCTAATACTTGCCTCCACCAAATCAGCTATTCTCAAAAAACTGTATACCACACTCAAAAGCTTTAATGGCCGGCCCACTTTCTCACTATAATTTACATAAATCAGCCCTCAAAAAAAAAAAAAAACTACAGCACATTCAAATAATCTTATAATCTGTGGCTCGTCCTAAGGTCCTTCCAAAAAAAAAAAGCAAATATAAGATTCTCTGTCCTCTTCTTTACTTTGTTTCATTATTATAATTGTTAATTTTATTTATTAATATTGACATATTGTACGTAGTATTATCATACTCTTATTACTTAATACTGATAATTATTTACATTAATACTATCTTCTATTAAGTTCATTTAAAAAAAATGATTTGAGGGATCTCTAAGTTAACCAGATGTTAGCTTAGCTTCTATAGTTATAATAATTAAAATAATCATGAAGGTGCTTGTTGACTAATATTTCCAACACATTGACGAAATTTATATATATATATATATATATATTTATTGTCAAAATACATAAAAAAAAAATGCTAGCACACAGGCTAGAATTCTAAATTTTCATTAATATTAAGATGAAATAACTATTCAATATTATGATGTCGCATGACCTGTAATGTTATGTAGGATGCAACTTAAAGCCATATAATTGACAAAAATATACTTGAAATAATCAATGATTTTTATAAGACCATGTGCTCACATTTACACAAGGTTCGTTGGGTTTAATTTCAAAGAGTGTATATGAGAATTATTGATTGATAAAAAAATTTGAAATAAAAGGAGAGAAGAAATTGAAGAGATGTATCTCTTCGTAAGATTAATTCAATTCCACCGATTTGCTCAAACGATGCAATCCTTGGTGATAATAACCGGCTTATGGCAATCAATCAATAAAGAGAGGGAGGAAGAAACTAAAAAAAAAAAGAAGAAAGGAGAACTAACGCTCTTTGCTTGCATTTTTCTCAAAATCTTGTTCCTCGTCTCCCTTCAATCAAAAACGCCTACCGGCGACTGCTCCTGCTGCTTGCGATTGAACCCCAACTACAAACACACAGCACGTTAAAGTCGGAACCTAGCCCACGGGAACGCTCGTCTTCCTCCTTCCCACGCGAAACTGCTCCTGTGTCGTTTCCGTTTTGTTTGCAGAACTTGCACCCGACGCTTCACAACCCCGCAACTCTGTGAAATACACGACCTGTGTAAGTATTAACAATAGATAAATCTATTGTTAACATAATATTTTATTATTTCAAGGCTGCAGATTTCACGTTGAAGAAGGTTTATTGGTTGAAGATCTTTTCAAAAAGTAAAGGAACCAATAATCTGAATAGAGGCAATAAGTTCTATTCAGCCATGTCATGCATTTAAAGAAAAATATAATCATTACTATGTCCAATGTGTTAGGATGAGATCTCTTTTATATGTGTGTGTATATATATATATAAAGAGAATGCATTAAATGAGATGAGCATGTAATAATTTTGTTATAAACAGTTAAATAAATTGGAAGACCATATGTCGTCGATCTTTGATCCGGGTATGATGGTTATAAATTTTGAAGACCATACGCCGTCGATCTTTGATCCGGGTATGATGGTTATAAATTTCGAAGACCTCGCGCCGTCGATCTTTGATCAGGGTGGAAAGAAATTACGGCAAATGCCGCCCCGATTCTCTCGGTGGGCAGGGGACGCCGGAAGGCTGTCGAAAATTTTCTAGAATATTGCCGAATTTCCTTTGTCACTATTTGAGAACAATGTCATAACTTCACTAATTAAAATAATTAGTTCATTATTTAATCTAATCGATTAAAAATTCATTAATGAGCAATTTATAATAAATATGAGATTTAAAATTCTTTAAACATAAACAAGAAGTTGAATGTTCTCTGGCAGAAAATAGTAGCGTTATGGAGCAATCTTTCTCTAATTATTTTGAAGCAGATTTTTTTTTTAGTCATTTCATTTCTAGGTAATGAAATTCCTAAGCAAAGTGCACACTTTGTTTACTGAAATTCTCCACGCACAATTATAAAATATATATAGAGAGAATTCAGAACTAAATATAAAGATGATTTTGTCTTTTCTCTCAATCCAACAAATCTTTGATTGCATAGAAAGATTAAAATAAGTTGTTTGCCATTATGAAGAATCTATATATTGTTCCAATTATTCAAACCTGACATGCCCAAGACAATATATTGATCTTGTTCTAAGCTTAAGAAAAGCTTAGTTGAATTACTTGTTAAGGGACAAACAAAAGATTGTCATATTTAACAATATAGATTTTAATGATTAAGGCTACAGTTAATAATATTGATTTAAAAGAATTAAATAAATTATATGAAAAAGCCTTTTTTGTTTTTTTTTTCTGAAATTATAAAACAACATATATTTGCTGATGCGAAGACCCTGGGCCATCGACTTTAAATCCGGTCAGGATGGTTTTAAAATGAAGATCTCGTGTCGTCGACTTTAAGTCCGGCGGAATGGTTTAAATTCATGAGTTAGTTAAAATTCAAGGGCATTGAGATTTAATGACCAAATTAGAGCAATTATAAAATAAAGTGCAATAAAAAGGAGGGGGAGTGGAAATTCCATTAATCAACACATATAACTAACCCCCCAAATCAACATAAACAAAGCTTCAAACAAAACAATTCAATTCAGACAACAACTTAACTAAAATCTTGATAACAACTCAAACAAATTTCTACAAATTCATGTACATAACACCTAATAAAACTCTCAACACTCTACAGTTGCTTCTACGACTATCTGTGAGCTTCATGAACTGCTGCAAATACCATGTACCTGCAAATAAATAAATAAGAATCAGTGCATCATAAATGAATTAAACCAATGATGAAAAATAATAAATTTTGCTACTGCAATGCAGTGTTAAAGTAAAGTACCGAATTATTGTAGTAAAAAAAAGCTACAAACACAAAAATATGAACATAATTATTGTCCAAACAAAAAAAAATCTATGGGCATGCATCTTAGTCTAAGAGATTAAGCTGTAAGACCCGCTTTTCAGGCAATTTCCTAAGGGAAATAATAAGACCTATCTCAAATCTAATTCAAACCCGTGGGCAGCCTCGTTCATAGGAACTTGGTTGTAAGACCCACTACCCGGCAACTTTCGTAGGAAAGTCGTAAGCCCGACCTTAGGGAGAAGTTTTAGATAAAAATTTACCTAACGGCTAACTCCTAACCTCCAATTAAAACCTCGGCCACTTCTAATAGAAGCAATAAGTCCGACCTCTGAGGGAAACGTTTAGGTGATAATACAATCCTAGACCCCTCAAATGGGCATCCTAGTCTAAAGGACTAGGTTGTAAGACCCATAACTTGGGCCGCTTAGCTTACAGGACTAGGTCGTAAGACCCACCGTTAGGCAACTTCTAAGGAAGCCATAAGACCTATCCAATTGAAATTCTTGCCGTGGGCAACTGCCTAAATTGAGAGCCGTAAACCCCAAACTAAATCAAGCTATCTGGGCAACTCCTATTGAGCCGTAAGCCCCAACTAAACAAACTATCTGGGCAACTCATAAATAGAGTAGTAAGCCCCATTCTAAATAAAAATCTTGGGCTACTTTCTACGAAAGTCGTAAGTCCCAAAACCAATTTAAATCCCCTGGCAACTCCTAATTGGAGCTGTAAGCCCCAAATAAATAAATTAACGAACTTCTAAGGAAGTAGTTAGTCCCAACCCAAATTAAATCAAACTAAAATCCATATCTAACCACTTCAGTCTACTCTGGATCTCTGAGAGGAGGCAAACTCATGGCTTGCTAATCAGATTCCCTGGACACTACGGTCAATGATTGTTAGTGTTGGTAGACTAAAATCTATGGTATACTCGGGACGACGGAACCATGGGATCTTGATCGGGTTACTCCATCTTCCCACCATTTGAGCTAAAAAATTATCAAAATTCTATTCATCCCTTAATCGAGAGTTCTCTCTTACATAGTAAGAGGGGTAATTAACTATGAGTGCTTGCACTCATAGGAAGTAAGAACCCCAGATCTATAAACCCTGACACTATCCTCAGGGGAAATCTGGTTAATTTCAATCTGACTTAAGGGAAATGAAATCCACAGCTGCAAAGCGGGATTCATGCATTCGTGCTATTTTTCTTGAGCCAACAGTGCTGTAGTGTTTGCATCTACTGAGAATGAAAAGCTTTGGGTGCATTAAGTAAGCTGATACATGGCCGATATCTTGCTTGCATGTGTTTGATTGCCATTAGACAATTTTACTACATCGTTTGAGATATGCAAATTAAAATCAATCATGTGTTTGTACTTGTTGGACTTCTTGAAAGATTCCAGTCATATAGGAGATCATTCTTCCTTTGCACTTCTAAATATAATCACGCAAAAAAAAAAAAAGAGCTCTGACGATTGACATTCATCATAAGTGTAGTTGAGAAGTTTACAACTGCTTAGGAAAGATCCTAAGGTTCAAGCTCACAAATCTGCCATCCACCATCTTCCAAACAGCAGTTTTTATTTTATTTTATTTATCTTACTTTTATTACTATTCCTAAGTACTAGCTTTTCACTTTTTTTAAATTTTAATTAGCTTTAGTTATGTTGACAGTCAATGTATTTAAAGTCATTAATTTCTTTTTCAAAGCATTATCATTGTTAATCCTGTGTATATGTGTGAGTGTACTTATGCAAAAAAAAAAAAAAAAAAAAAAAAAAAAAAAGAAAAAAAAAGAAAAAAGAAAAAAGAGATTTCTCCAAAAAAAAAAGAGAAAAAAGAAAGAAAAAAAAAAGAGAAAAAAAAAGAAAGAGAAAAAAAAGAAAAAAAAAGGAAATGTGTTGTGTTTTGTGCATCTCGCCGACTTCACCAACCCCGCGAAGGTACGGATTTCCTAAACTCAGATTCCCATTTTCGTTGTTTGCGGCGGACCGAAAAACCGCCCCAAGCACGCCTGTGGTGCGCATGGTGGGATGGGACCCCGGTGCGCCGCCTATGACGAGGCGGGTAATCACCTAAAACCCTACTTCAATGTTTGTGGCGGACCCCTGAAAACCGCCCCAAGCACGTCTTTGGTGCGTGTGGTGGGATGGGACCCCGGTGCAGCACCTACGGTGAAGTGGGGTCACTCATAAGTACCCCCGAGCAGGGGGAAAGCAAACTGCTTTAAAAAAAATGCTTTTAAAACAAAAATGCTTTTTACCTATGCACGCCTTTGATGGCGTGGTGGGAGAAAACAATGTGCTACCATATAATTTGTAATCAACTGTGGCATCTTTTTTCTTCCAGACAAACGATTATTGTGCTATTCCCCAATCACTAAAAGATCAAGTCAATGAAAGATATCCTGGTGCAAGAAGAGCTATAATGAAATCTGGAGGCGATTTCCCCTTTCTTTCTCGTCCGGATGAGGTTAACCTATACCTTCAGGTAGCTAAATCTTTCAGTTTTATGGATCATTTTATACCTCACTTGCTCTGAAGTTAAAAAAAAAATAGCAGCTACATCTGAGACGTGTTGGAGTAGAAGCAAAGCAGGACCAAATCTCTGGCACTTCAAAAGATGGCAATGCAGGGAGTCTGTATGAAGATAGACATGCCGAGCACGACGATAATCCCCAGGAAGGCCATGGAAGCTCTGGATCGCATTTTGAGAGCCATGAGCCACAATCGTCGAACGGTGCTGAGGGGTCTCATGATAATAATGGAAGTGAGAATGATAATGGTCCCCCAAAAGATCAAGTAAGCTTTGATTCACCAGAATCTGCTCATGATCCCCAGGCCTCAGGATCTGAGACCTGTATTTTGAATGAGCAGCTCCTTACCTTTATTAGCATCAGTGCCATGGCTTCAGGTATGATCCTTCTTCTTCCTGAACAAGCCTTACTACCTATCCATTTCATGAGCCAGTTGAACTTAGGAGCATTATACACTGCAAAGACATGGAAAGTTTAGAAATCTACTGTAAAATACCAATTTCATGTCACAGTTACAGTGCTGATTTGCTTTCTTGGAAGATTTATTGATTTCCTTGTCACAGTTGGGTTTGGAGTGTCAAATCTTTTGGTTTTTTAAGCTTGGGGGAATTGCCAGTTTGTTGTATTTGTCAAATTATTGTTCTTTGTTTAAATGGAGGAGGGTTGTGTGGGAATTGTCAGTTTTGTTTTATTCACTGTACTTTCTATTTGCCTTTTTCTTCTTAATTCATTGAATAATGTTGGAGTAGTCTGATATAATTTCTACTCCATTGCATCTAAACATAGTTCTATTGTTTTTCAAAGTAATACTTTTTGCCACTGCCTCACATTTTGAAAAAATTGTTTTGTGCGGACGCTGAACGTCGTCCGGAGACCAACTAGAAAGCGTCACGTCACCCCTGTGCTCGGTATTGCTCGGTACTGCGGGTCAGTACCACTACGTGACGCATTCCAGTTTGTCTCCGGACTGCATTCTGCGTCCGATCTCCGCACAGAATAATCTCTCTTGCTGAGAATCAAATCAAATCAAAATTTCTTATATCATTGTCAACTTGTATATTTATGTCTAACATCTGAATATTTATTTGTAGAACATCTTAGGCTTCGTATAAGACAGCTTTTATATTGCTTTTTTAAAATGATTTTCTCATACAAAAATTTCAAATTCAAATATTTTTTGTACTAGAAAGCCATTTTAAAAACTTTAATTGTCATTATAAATAATCATATTTTTAATTGTACAATAAAATTATTTGAATATGTTCAAAAAACAATATAATGATAAAATTGGCATGAAATTCATGTTAAAATTCATTCAACTAAATTTCAATAAATTTAGAATATTGGAAATAATTTGTAAGTATTTTAAGAGATTCAATAAAATAATTTCCTATTGAGTTCAAAGAGCACACTATAAAACTATCATCTTTATGACTCAAATTACTCTTAAATGTCTATTTGAATCTCAGCTCTTCTTTTTGATGTTTTGAGCTTGTCCTTTGCATTCTTTATTCTCCAAAATATCTTGCAATTTGCTTCAAATTAGTGCAAACTTTCAATCCCAAAATCATTAAGTAGCATTGATACCTCCAACTAGCATAAGCTCACAATACACCATAAATAAAAACATGCTAAATCACTCACCTTTGGCAACATACAAAATAATTACCAAAATGAAGAGATTAATCATTTAGCAATTGAAATGTAATTCTATCAAATAAATTTAAATTATAAATTTTTGGATAGAATATGATGAACTTTTTTCTTAATTCACATATATTTTATTCCAACATATGATTTTGTAGCAAAATTAGTAGTTTTTAATCATTTAGCAACTCAATTCATAATAAAATAGCATTGTTTTATCCATAAGCATCAAATTGGAGTCTTATGCTTCATTTGTGATAACTTTCTGAGTGCTTAAAAAAAATAACTTTATAATACAAAAGTTTTCTGAACTAGTCATTTTTATACTAAAAAGTTACTTTAAAAAACAGTAAAAATACAGTCCCAAATAAATTGTTAGTTAAATTAATAGCATTAGTGTTATTACAATTAACAAGATTATGTTCTTATTTAATCTCATAAACTACTAATTATTGCTTTAAACAAAGCATTTGTGCCGCATTATTGCATGCATCAACAGACTAAGGCTTTGTTTGGAGCGGCTTTCTTATTGCTTCTTAAAGCTGATTTTTAGTGCAAAAAATAATTTTTTTTTACTAAAAAACTGCTTTAAGAAGCAGTAAGAAAGCCCTCCCAAACAAAGCATAAACCTTTAAAATAAACGATGATGCAAAAAATTTACATTTGAGGTGCCTTTCGCTTCAATAATTGAAAATTTTATTCTCTTTTATAAGAATATAAATTCAAAATCTTATGATCAATAAAAAAAAAATTAATTTAGCAAATTTTGAGATTTATTTTTCAATGTACCCTTAGGGCAACTCCAACAAAAAAATCAAATTTCTAAGTAACAATCTCTCTCCTCTTTCGCACACTTTCTCCTCTTCCGTGCTCGTCTTCCACAATTTCGACAACCCAATTTTGGGGTATGTGAACAGTTTGACGTCAATATTGATGTCACACTATTCACCTATAGAACTTTGGTGTGAGATTTGAAGTTCGAATGCAGCGAATAATGGACTGCATATGGCGGTACGAAGTTCGGTTGGAGATGATCTTACCGCTTAGTTGCATTGGTGGGACCCACACTAAGCTGGTGAGCATTGAGCTACGACGACAAAACGGCCGCATGGTAAATACATTGTCCACTCGCATAAGATAATCGCCTAATTTTTATATACGTGGAACCTGACTAGATGGCCAGTTCTCACGCTTTAACCTGTAATATAAAATTGCATTTGCAAATAAATAAATAAATCATATAGAATTCAGCATTTCATTCCCTTATGATTTATTTAATTAGAAAAATATTTTTTTGAAAGGCATCAGTAAAAATAAAAAGTCCAAAATATTTTTTTTTCTTGAATTCTTTATTTTCTTTATGTAATTGGCCAAAATTTATCAGAGATTCTAATTCTTCTTAAAATTTTAAAAGTTAGAGCATGCATTGAATATGAAATTTATTTGTTTGGTATAACTTTCTAACGGCTCAAATTTTTAGATCATAATTACAGTTTTATTTGGCTTATGTTTTTTATTAGCTTTTTGTTATTTATCAGAGTTTTGGTAGTGAGAAGCTGATTTTATGGCTAGAGTTTTTAATACAAAATTTGAAGTTCAAAAATTTTTTGTAAAAAATCTGTTTTAGAAAATAGAAAGAAAATTATCCCAAATGAAGCCTAAATAAATTAGCTTTGCTATTTTAAAAAAATATTTTAATTTTCATAATAGTTTTTTAATAAATTATTTTTCTCATAATAACTTCACAATCATCTTTACATAACATAGTAGTAGTCTCAAATAGATTCTTAATAGTTTAATAAGAAAAATTAATAAAATTTAAATTATTATAGTAATAAAATTGTCAAGTAGATATAAAAACTCATATTTATCAAAATTAAATTGACATAGTTTGTATTTAGTAAACAAATAATATCAAAAATTTCATGAATATCTCAGAAAAAAATAAGCCAATATACTTTATCAAATTTTTGATTAGGATGCCTATTATATATTTCTCGAATCTAGCTATAAGATATCATTTAATATTTTTTAAGATAATTAATAAATGTTTTAAAACATATTATCTTGAATATATATATATTTTTTTTGAAGGGATAAACAATCCAATCAGAAGGCTTTTCTCTTGGAGTCTAATGACCTTTTTTATTGTTCTTGTTGTTTTAGTATTGGTGGTTCTCATCGATCATAATCATGGTGCCCATTTTGACTTGACATAGATCAATATATATTGATGATCTATTAATTGTGAATTAAGAAAGTTAATCAATCGATAATCCTGATGGACAATGATTATAATATTATTCGACCAAGCTTTGTTTCATCTATGATTTCAACTTTATTAAAAAATATCATTTCTTATTCTCTCAATATATCTATTGAAACATAGGCAACGCCCTAGAACTTAACTCCCCTTTTGTGATAACTAGAGCTATCAATTTCGGGTTATGGGTCGGGTTCAGGTCGAACTCAGAACTGACCCGGGTTCAAACGGGTCGACCCTAACCTGACCTGGGTAGACAAACGTGTCGGAAATCCGAACCCGGACCCGACCCGACCCGGTTTTGGGTTCTGCCGGCGACAGAACGTCGGAACGGCGGCTGGCAAACTGCGGGCGAGGGGGCGGACGCGACATGCGAGGGCTGGGGCAACAGCGCAGGGCGCGGGCAGTGGGCGCGAGGCAGCGGGCGAGGGGCAGCAGCGTGGGGGGCGGTCGGGGGCAACGAATCGCGGGCGGGAATCCAAATTTTTTAAATTAAACGGGTTTTCAGGTCAACTCGAACCAGACCTGTTTTTTCAAACGGGTCGAATACGGGAACCCAAACCCGACCCGTTTTGAAATAGGGTCGGGTCCAACCCGGATTTTTCGAGTCGGGTTCGGATCGGGTTTTCGTGTCGTGTCAAATATTGACACCCCTAGTGATAAGCCTCACATTAGCAATGTGCATTCCCATTTTAGCAGATGAGCCAAAATGATTACCCTCATGAAGTCGAAGCTCAAGCGTAGGGCAGTCCTGTTAAGATGAGACTTATTTTGTTGACCATATAAAATAAAAAATGAAGAATGAGTAAAACCTGAAATTTATAAGAATACATTAATACCCTATTTTGATTTGGCAAAGATAATTATGCAAATATTTCTTTGATATTTAATATTCATTATTTTCAAGAATGGAATTTATATTGACTGCTCAAACTCATTATTGGAGATATATATAATAATCATCAACTTCATTAAGGAGGTTATATTTGATATTCATTCAGATTCTTTATTAATTTGATATATTTGGTATTAAGAGAATAGAAAAATAATTTGGCTCAGACAAAGACGAAATTCGTGCCAATAAAAATTTTATTGCTTCATAAATTTATACAATACAAGAATAAACAAAGAAAGAAAGAAAGAAAATATTAGTTAAATTGCTTGAAACATTTTCCTTGTCACCATCCTTTAATAGGCAGTTTAGGTTGAGTTCTTGAAGAACTCATTGGCCTATTTCAAAGCCTTCTTCTTCACTTGAAATAGCCTAACTTATTCTTAGATTTAGCTATCTCTCTTATTGAGAACTTTTAAGTCTTCTCATTTCGTCTTAGCGATTGAAGTTGCCATCACCAGAGCGATTGATTTTTCAAAGATTTTTTTTAGGCTTCTTTGTTGTCACCTCAGCGTTTTCATTGTACGTTGGCATTCTTTCTCCGAAAGATTTGGTGAGGTTGCCTATCATTATTTTTAGATAGACATTTTCATTCCTCACCCCGCACATTATTTCACAAAAAATCTACCAAAATAATATTTCATATAATAACTTTTGGTAATAATAAGGATTATAGGAGGAGCTCAAGTGAACTAAGAGTAATATTCCATTATGCTTTCTTTTCTTTTTCTTTTGCCTTTTGAAACATAATATATATGCCTTCTCATATTGAGTTTAATTTAATAAATTTTAATAACTTCTTTTTACTATGAATAAAAATTCCTTTGATTTGATTAAATATAATGAAAAATTTAACAACTACAACGACATAAAGCCTTTATTCGAATACGTGGGGTCGCCTATATGTATTACTTTTCTCCATTTTGTTCTTTTAAAAGACAAATTCTCATTTAAATCTAATAAAAATGTCATCTCAAACACTTTCAAACTAAATATTTTACAGTCTACCTCTACCTATTTTAACAAAGGCTGGATCTAATACATCCACTCTCCTAATCGGATCGAAGTTCAACATTTTATATGATCAAACCATCTAAAACAATTCTCTCTAATCTTATCTATAATTGGAGCTACTCCAACTTTTTCACATATATAACTATTTTTGTATTATATATCTCAATATAAAGCCACTCATTCACTTAAGCATTCTTATCTCTGCAACATTTAACTTAATTTTATGCTTATCTTTTAATGATCAACATTCTGCATCAATTAGAAATTAATATTATTTTAAAATTCCTCAAAATTCATAACTACTTTACTATGCTTCTAATCATTAGAATTTAGGAGATTCTCTAACACACCTCTATATTTTTAGGACATCAAACAAGTTATAACAAATTTATGTGCACATTTCAGTACATAGGATCTTGAACAAGGACTTCTTTAGTAAAGGGCCCAAACTATAACTAGCCCAAAATAGTAAATGGGCCTTATTACCCGGCCCCGTAAAAGGATGAATCTTCCTTCACAAACAGCAATGCGCTGTCTTTCTGATACTGTCAGAGATTCCTGTTCGAGGTAATCTCACTTCATCGGTGACCCGACCACTTCATCTTCTTCCTCTCCATCCAGCTATTAAAACCCCGCTTCCTTCTCCGGCTTCCACCCGAGTCAAGAAGCTCAAACCCCTCGTCTCCCAAATGAACTCCTCATTTCTCTCTCACTTTCTTTGCTTCTCGCTCTGCCTCTTCCTTCTCCTCCTCTTCACTCTCTCATGGCTCCAACCCGCCATCCCTCCCTCCACCTCCTCTGATCACCTCTTGACTCATCGGAAACCCACACAAGCCTCCGCCCTCCCCTCCACCCCTTGCCACCCTCTCGACCCTCTCACCATCTCCGAAATCACAACCATCCGCTCCATCCTCATCTCCCAACCTCACTTCTCCTCCTCCCCTTCATCCCTCATCTTCCACTCCCTCTCCCTCGACCCCCCCGACAAAGACGTCGTCCTCTCCTGGTCCTCCGGCGACCCCCTTCCCCCTCGCCGCGCCTCCGCCGTCGTTCGACTCAACGGCCAAGCCCATTCCCTCTCCATCGACCTCTCCACCGGCACCGTCTCCTCTCTTCCCAACCCGGTCTCCGGCTTCCCCACCATGACAATCGAGGACATGACGTCATCCGCCCTAGCCCCCCTTTCCGATCCCGCCTTCAATCGCTCCGTCATCGCCCGCGGAGTCCGGACCTCAGATCTCGCTTGCCTCCCGGTCTCCTCCGGATGGTTCGGTCGGGAGATTGAGAACAAAAGGAGGCTGATTAAGGTTCAGTGCTATTCCATTGAAGGCACGGCCAACTTCTATATGAGGCCGATTGAAGGGCTCACTGTATTGGTTGATATGGATACGAAGGAGGTGGTGCAGATCACCGATGAAGGGGGCAATATTCCGATCCCTAAATCGGCGGGGACGGACTATAGATACGATGAGCTAAGGGGCAGCGAGAACGCCGAGAAGGGAAGGCCGCTGCGGCCGATCTCGATCGAGCAGCCCGAGGGGCCAAGCTTCGAGGTCGTGGATGGGCACAGGTAACGAAGGGCTTTAGCCGTTATCATGTCGCCCACGTAATCCTTAAAAATTCTAGATAAAATTAAAATATATGCTATTATTTTCTTGAATATATAAATTCATAGTAATTCAATGATATCATTGTATCATAAAATTTACATAGATAAAATTTACATAATTTTCCAAAAAAAAAACCATAAATTTACATTTTATTTATATATTTAATATCAAAATTACTATCCATCGATCTTTAATTTGGTTGGTGGATGAGTATAATTGGGAAACTCTCATTCGTGCTCGATTCCCCTCGAGTGACAGCACCTCTTAAATGAGGTCTAGTCAAGTGCGGCCAAGAGTTTTTTGTGGTTAGTGTCTCTTCTAGGTCACCTTAGGATTAATTATACTGCCAAGCGACCTTTCGGGGTAGCACCAGGTGGATAAGTCGTTCTAAAAAAAATCAAAATTATTTATTTATTTGTTAATAGTTAAATCACATTAAAATATATAAATAAAAATATATTAAAAAAAAACAAAATGATATTAATATTATTTTAAATATGACCTGAATATTCAAGTCTTATAAAAATAAATATAAAGATTTAAATATCAAATATGCAAATGAATAAAAATTATATGTTATCAATGTAATTCCTTTGAATTTTATCCAAAAAAAACTTTTTTATTACATTTTAATAATAAATTATGTGTATAGTTAATAAATTAGTAATTTTCACAAGAAATTTAGATCATTCAAAAAATTAAAATATATAGCCTATGGTATGTAAGATGATTTTGTTCTAATTTTGATAAGAATTTAAAATAAGATAAATATAAAAAAATCTTATTATTTATCACAAACTTATTATTTAATTAAATAAACTACTTAAATAATAAATTTGTGATAAAAATAAGACAATTATTTTTAAAAATAGTAAATAAGCTGACAATTATTGACAAAAAATAGTATTATTGCTAACACCAGTCTTCCTACAGGGTGAAGTGGGCCGGGTGGGAGTTCCACCTGAAAGCGGATGCGAGAGCCGGCTTAGTGGTTTCGGCGGCAACCGTTGCGGATCCGATAACGGGAAAGAGAAGAAGTGTGCTTTACAAAGGGTTCGCGTCGGAGCTTTTCGTGCCCTACATGGATCCGACAGATGCCTGGTACTTCAAAACCTATATGGATGCGGGCGAATACGGATTCGGATTGCAAGCGATGCCACTTGTGCCGCTTAACGATTGCCCGCGCAACGCGTATTACATGGACGGAACTTTCGTCGCCGCCGACGGCCGGCCTTACGTGAGGAAGAATATGATCTGCCTTTATGAGAGTTACGCCGGTGATATCGGGTGGCGGCATTCCGAGAGCCCGATAACTGGATTGGAGGTGAGGGGAAGTAAAGAAGCGATTGATGATTTGGTTTGGTTAGGTTTTGTTTTCCGATTAGGGTTTTTTGTGGTTTGTTTCGTTGCAGATAAGGGAGGTAAGGCCGAAGGTGACGCTTGTGGCGAGGATGGCGGCATCGGTGGCGAATTATGACTATATTGTGGATTGGGAGTTTCAGACGGACGGGATTATTCGTGTCAAGGTTTGTTTGTCTTTTCTTATGTTCTTTTCTCTCCTCTCTTTAGAAAAAAAAAATTACATAAAGATCACAAATTCTATGTATTTACATATCAAAACATAAATTTATATATTTATTTGTATGATAAACTTTTAAATTGCATAAAAATTTAATTTTCATTAGAGTAGCTATAAAAAATTGACATTTATAAGACTTTTTATATATCCATTCAATTGTTTATTTATAAATATTTGAAAATAAATTGATTTTATCATAAATATAATATTTTACACTAAATATTTTTAACATTTTTAAATATTTATAAATTAAAAGTATTTAATTTGATATTTTATAAATATAATAAAAAAATAACATGCATCCGTTATATAATCTACCATAATTAAAATTTTATCAGATATTCTAACACAAATTTCCCCTTTTTTTAACCGTTAACTTCAAGACGGGCTTTTTACGGTGCTGTTTGTAAATTTATTTTCTGAAGGAATAGAAAAGATAAAAAAAACTAAAAAGGTATTAAAATTATAAGGCATTTGCAGAAATTAATCTGATTTCTTATAAAAATTATAAATTTTTTAATTATTTGTTACTGGATTTGTAACAGGTTGGCCTGAGCGGCATCCTAATGGTGAAAGGCTCACCGTACACGCACATAACGCAGTTCCCATCAAAGCAGGACACATACGGCACTCTGCTTTCAGAAAACATCATCGGAGTCATCCACGACCACTTCATCACCTTCCACCTCGATCTGGACATCGACGGCGCCAACAACTCCTTCGTCAAGGTCCAGCTTTCGAGACAGGGCACCGACTCCGACGCTACTCCTCGCCGGAGCTACCTCAAGGCCACGAGGAATACCGCCCAGACGGAAAAGGACGCCCAGATCAAGCTCAAGCTCTACGAGCCATACGAATTCCATGTGATCAACTCGGACAAGACGACCCGAGTTGGCAATCCGGTGGGTTATAAGGTGGTTCCGGCCGGCACGGCGGCGGCGCTGCTTGATTTGAAAGATCCGCCTCAGATCAGAGGCGCATTCACTAATAATCAGGTATGCAATCTCTTTTCTTTTGGTGTAATGGAGTTGATATGCGGCCATTCCACTAATGAAATTTTAAAAAAATTTGAGCTTTCAACTGTGGAATTTAACGGGTGTAAAAACTGTAGGCATCTATCTTCTTTATCCTTGTTAAAAATAATTTGAAACCCATTTTGGCTCGATATGAATAAAATATCAAAGGAGAAGTAAAATAATGTTTAATCTCTAATCTTCTGGCAATTTTATTTATTAAAACTCTGTAGCTGTTTCAAACACATTCTTAGAGTACATTTGGAATGACTGCAGATTTTTAAAAAGTAATTTTAAAACAACCGTGGAGAAAATATATATTTTTAAAATTGTTGTAGAAAATTACTTTTAGACACAAAATTTATTGAAAGTATTATTAAAAAAATTAATATTATGATCTGAAAATTGAAATCGTCAGAAAATCCGATATGAACCTGATTCGAAAATTTCGGGTTTAGGTTAACTCGGACCTTAAACGGCTCGAATTTGGGTTCAATAAATCAACCAATTTCGAAAATCGGATCGAGTTGGGTTGATCCAGAAACTCAAAATTGACCCGTTTTTTATTCGAAAACCCATTCTTTAAATGGAAATCCGAGATCGACCCGTTTTGAGCCGAAAAACGGAGATTGACTCGTTCTGACCCGAAACTAGTAATTTTTGGTCGGCCTCGGGTCATTCGGGTTGTTTCGGTTTGACTCGGCCCAGAAGAGGGTCTGGTTCGGGCCCGAAAAATCGACATGTTTGTAAAAATGGGTTTGATTTTGGTTGACCCGAATAGTGCCGGGCGAAAAACTGACCCGTTTGTAAAAACGGGTTTGATTTTGGTTGATCTGAATAGTTCCAGGTCAACTTCGAGTTCGACTCGAACCCAACCTGTGACCTGAAATTAACACCCCTAGCTAGGATATGAAGCCTTAATTTTTGTTATTTTCTCATTAATAAAAGGCTCAAATCCAATTCTTTTGCTAGTAACTTAAGTTGGTGAAAATTGTAAGGAATTATTATCAAAATTTCATAAAAGAAATTTCACTTGCATTATAATTTATGATTGGGCACTCAATTTCTCAAAATATTAAAAAAGTTCTAATCTTTGTACTGTTTTGCCCCTTCTTGCAGATATGGGTTACGCCACGCGACAAGAAAGAGGAGTGGGCGGGCGGGCTGTTCGTATACCAGAACAAAGGAGAGGACACGTTGGCCGTATGGTCCGAAAGGTAAGCAATAGTGCAAAACAACCTAAACCCTAAAAATTAAAAAAATAATAATAATTAAAAAATTAGCCTTACATAAATAAGAGCAGGGGTGTCAATACTTGGAACTTTTATTTGGTCCGGTGAAAGGACCTAGAGGAAGGTTCGGTTTTGCCTAAAAAAGTGCAAATACCGAGTTTTTTTGAAAAAATACAGAGTTTTTCAAAGTTTTTCAAAAAACTCGGTATTTGCACTTTTTGACCTATTTTTGCCTAAAACCGAATCTTCCTCTATATCCAGTGAAAGGACCTAATAATTGCTCCAATACTTGACACGATCCAAAAATTCGACTTGAATCGACCTAAAAATTTCGGGTTAGAGTCAATCGGAACCCAAAACGGGTCGGCCTCGGGTTTAACAATTCGTCCCGTTTCAAAAATCAGTTTGTATTCGGGTTGATCCTTGACTTGAGTTTACCCGTTTTGACCCGACAAATCGAGATTGACCCGTTTTTTATTAGAAAAGAGAAAATTTACCCGTTTTTGGACCTGAAATTTAGTAGTTTTTGTTGGCACTGGGTCATTCGAGTCGTGTTTGGTTGACCCGAACCTGAAGCAAGTCGGATTCGGTCCGGAAAATCAACCCGTTTGCAAAAAAATGGGTCAGGTTCGGATTGACCTGAATAGTTTCGAGTTCAACCCGAACTCAACCCGCGACATGAAATTGACACTCCTAAATAAGAGGATAAATTTAAAAAATTATTAAATTTGTATAATATACAATTTTTCTATACAATATTAAAATTTAAAATTATTTTATATCAAATAAAAAATCCAATAATTATGAAGACTGATTCTATCAAAAATGGGATTGAATAGGGACCGTCCGATCGAGAACAAGGACATTGTGTTATGGTATACGCTGGGATTTCACCACATCCCTTGCCAGGAAGACTTTCCCATAATGCCCATTGTGTCCTCCAGCTTCGATCTAAAGCCTGTGAACTTCTTCGAGAGGAATCCGATCCTCAATTCAGCCCCGAACCTGGAGAAGGACCTTCCTGTCTGCACAGCTGCTGCTTCTTCCTGATTGAAACATTGGCTTTTCTGTAAATAAGGAGTACTTGGTGGTTTTGGAGGTAATTTCCCATAAATAAGGGGCTGGGTTCCTGGCCTGCCTGCCTTTAATAATTTTGATGTAAATTATATGGTGGTCAGGTGTTTTAGGGTTACACTGTGACCGGCTTTTGATGCTGATTAAAAATGAAGGTAATAAGATCTGTTATACAATTTGATCATTTTAGTCATTTGTTAGTTCTCTAATTAGTCACCATTGAATTTTGTATGTGGTGTGTAAAGTTTAGTTTTTTTATAAATTAAATTTTGTGATGTGTAATGTATGTTAGTTTTGGTGCTTGTTTTTTTCTTAATTCATTTGATTATGAGCACAAATTTTTTTTTCTTTTGATAAAGTTTAATGATGCTAAGGCTTTGTTTAAGATGACTATATTACTGCTTCTTAAAGCAATTCTTTAATGGCATCTTTAACCGAACTCCAAACACTTGAATGGCGTCCCTCGCGAGCTCTAGCCGAAGGGTAAAACTTCTGCTATTTGGTTGCGGGTGAATAGTATGACGTCAATATTCGCGTTGCATTGTTCATCTCCGCCATTTTTATGTCTCTACCGAAATTACCGAAGAAACGCGCGAAAGAAGGGAACGATGTTACCTTCGCAAAAGAAGGCAAAATGGAGTTCGATTGGAGATGAATCACGACATTTTTTAGTTTCACGGCATTTTGGAGTAAAAAAAATGAGATTTTTGGTTGGAGATGCCCTAAGAAGCAGTAAGAAAGCCATCCCAAATGAAGCCTAAGTAGTGAGAAATTTTGAGTTTGAAAATCAATTAGTTGTTATCGAAAAAGCACAATCTCGATTTAGAGAAATTAAGGCTTCCTTGAGATGACTTTTTATTACTTTACTTTTAAGATCGTAATTATATTTTCAATTTGGCCACTCCTTTCGAAAAAAATTTATGCTAGGTAATTGCTTTCTATAATTGTTTTAAAATATTTTAATTTTTGAAATAGAGGGGAAAAGGGAGAGATCCTAGAGAAAATTTCTTGTTTGAGCTGTTTCGGGTCATTTTCTACTATCGGTCCAATTTTAAGAATTGTCTGAATCGAAGTAGCTTACATTATGCCTATCTAAGTTTTCAGAAATATGAAGGGTTTTTCAATTTTCTGATTAAAAGTATATATTCGTTACCAAAAAATAATGATAACCTTGCGCTGACAAAAATTTTCACTGTGTAACTTTCTGAATGTTGACTTCAGTTCTGAGCATTTAGGAATTTTTTGAAAAATTTTAGATTGGGTATATTAAAATGGTCTCCTTTTTAATTGTCTTAAACTTAATCTAAAACTCGAATAAGATGGTTGGACTATAATTATAGTCTTGAAATAGTGTTATGCGCAATCTCTTGTAATTTAATTATGTTATAAAATAATGAATTTTATACAGTAGCGTATTTTGCCGCCTATCATTGTGCGAAATTATAAAATTTTGTTCTGAGTTCATTTATTCTTCGATTTCTATATTGTAATGAATTATGTGAGTTTTGATGTGAAATATATCAATTGGGAGAGAAGAAGTTGGAATCTTTTAGATTCTATTTGATTCACGAAATTTGAAACAATCTAAAATTATTTCTATTGGGAGTTATGAGGTGCCAGAATTTTTGGATTCTGTCTAAGAGAAGAAATTCTATTTTTTGGAAGTAATAAGCAGTTCGAATCTTTGGATTCTATCCGAGAAAGATAAAAAATTGTCACCTTTTACTCTAAGATATATAAACTTTATATGAAATTCTTATTTATTAAATTTGTTATTATTATTATTTTGCTCAGCACGATAATTTACCTTATTGCATTTAAATATTCTCGTGCTTGATTTATTAAAGAAATATTTATAAATTTAGATTGGCCATATTTTCAGGATCTGATAAAGAGAAATTGCTTGTTAAGTAGCAGTATCTTTTAAAATTTTATACAATCATCACTAATTTTTATTCCTATGTTTTGTAGCCATGCATTATAATTATAAATACTCCGAATTTTTTTGGGTCAGGTTTACAAACGGGATAATTTATTAACAGCCCGAATTTACATTTGAGTACATTTATTTTATTTTAATCTATAATAAAAATAAAATAAAATACTTAATTTTAATACATAATAAGTTTTATATAAAATTAACGAGATACTTCAAAGACCAATTATATTGAAGGTGAGTGGAGTTAAAAGCCACAAGATAGTCATTCAAACACGGACCTGGAAGAAAACTGGACCGTACAGCTTCCAATGAATTATTGAATGCAATAGCGACGAAGACATTTAGAACAGCGTACACCAATTCCTTATTATAATCAAGCAAGTGTAGGCTGGCGTGGAAAAATTATTGTGTTTGGAGGTCGAACGTAGCGCTATGTTCGCTATGTTCGAAGGCGAATCAGATACAGTCATATTAGCGATATCGAGCCGTGATACCGTGCAATACAGAGTCATAATTCACATCAAAAGATGACGTAACGCATTTTGGTTGATAACTGGATATAATTCGACATCCACATAATAATTAATCATGACTGGCGATGCTCTGTGGGGGCAACAACGAACAATATGAATTTTATTTAAATTAATCATTAAATAAATTTAAATAAATAGTTATATTTAATATTAAAATGCAAAGCTATTAAAAATATTATAAATTATGTATTACTTACTCATACTAAATAATTTTTTTATTATTTTTCTTATAATTTTTAATCATTTGCCATTTTATTACAATAATAGCTTAAATCATAAACAAATTATCTTTCATGATAAACTAACTCGCCAGCTAGTGAACCAGCTCGAACTCATAAAATAAATTTGAGATCGAGCTCTAAGAGTTTAATTAGTCAAATTTAAGCTCAAATTAGAGTTTGCTTGAGCTCAGCTCTAACTCTTTTATGCAATCTACTCCATAATCATAGAAATATTAATATTTATGGGCCGCATGAGAATGGAAAATTTATTACGTCCGGTGTCCGGATTCGTCCGGACATCAATCCAGATGTGCCACGTCACCAAAATACACCGGGGCCTAGTGTATTCGGGTGACGTGGTGCGTCTGGATTAGACGTTCGGACGTCCGGTGACCGGACGTAATAATTCGCCCATGAGAACATCTCAAACAAAACTGCTGAAGATATTTTCCATCTTGAAAGCGAAAGCCATAGCCAAGGTGATGAAGAGCTGGAATCCAATTTTGAATATTCTTGATGTGCATTTCTAGCCTACTTTGTCTTTCTTTGCCGTTACGTATTTTGAACCTCTTACTTTTGCATGTCATTTTCAATAGGACATTAGACAACGGTGTCCACAAATAGAAAAATTATTAGGTGCGGAGTGTGTACCATCCGCATAAATATGGATACCTAGCGGTACCGAGTGCCGGTACCTAGCGCGAAATAAGGCTTGTGCGGACGGTTCTCCCCGTCCGCACTCTGCACCTAATAATCTCTCCCACAAATATGACTAAGATTTTATTTGAGATAATTTTCTTACTGTTTTTTAAAATAATTTTTTAATTAAAAAATTAATTTTATACTAAAAACGCTTAAAAAATCATCCTAAATGAAGCATTTTGGGACGGCTTTCTTATTGCTTCTCAATTTAATTTTTGTACTAATAAATTGTTTTAAGAAGCAGTAAGAAAGTCATCCCAAAGAAAACCTAAATTTATAAATTTTCTCATAAATCACTGAAGGAAATTCATAAATTTTCATGCTGTTTCCTCACCAGTTTAAGCGTGCGAGACATCTCTTAGCAGAGTGATTACAGGGAGTTTGTGTAATTTAGATAAAGAGGAAAAAAGTTGTGTTCAGTAGTTTGACATATTTGAAAATGATTAACATTGTACATACTTATTAGTGCAGATGATTGCCAATATCACTATCAAGTCTTCAAAATGAATGTAGGTTTCGATTGAGACAGCTTTCGTACTATTTCGTGCATTAGACCTTGGCATCAGATTCAAGAGAGCTCACGGGCACGAATAATCTTGAAACTCAACCGAACCATCACCCAACCATTTCTATCAGACCAGGATGGTTGTATATAAATTGTCACCAGACAACAGTCCAACGATCGTCACCGCCCCACTACATCCATTGTCCACCACTGCACCAGTCCTCTAAACACCCATTATTGACTATGATCCTTTTGAACATTGTCTTCCGACTAAGATCATCCAACAATTATTGTCTCACTACAATCCTCAAATCAAACTTACCTAGCAATGGTTGTTTAACCACTGTTGTCTGACTACAGTCATTCAACCATCATTATCCAACTATAATCAGGAGTGGAACCCGCTATAATTTTCAGGGGAGGGCAAACTTATAAGTAACTGTTGGCATATATATCGGAGGTCCAAGGGGGCAGCGCCTCCTGGCGGGGTTCGACATTGCTTTAACAAATTTTGATTTACTATTTCTTTTAACTTAATATTCTTAATATAATTAGATGTGATTCACCTATTGGCAAAGATATTTTCAGCCTGAAGGTGAAATGGGCCATGGAGAACTGGAATCAAGTTTGAATATTCCTGATGTTGATTTATGGCCACAACTTTGTCTTTCTTTTAAGCTGTTTAGCATTCAGAACCTCTTTATACTGAATTTCCTTTTCAAGATTCTAAAGGCCACTAGTTGATTTGTGACAGATTTTTCAAATATAATTTCCTCCAGGCCAATGCTTATCATGATCTCACTTCTCAATTAATATAATTATAACTCAATTGTATAAATATTCTAATAGTGCTCTATACACTGAGAAAACAATTTATACATTTCCAGCCCCAGTGTCTTTTGGTGAGCAAGATTTTAAATTTATTTGGTGCAGTTTTCTTATAGCTTACTGGTCAAGATAATAAATAATCCTATTTTTATTTGGCTAAAATTTTTTGTCTAAAACTCTGTCATGAGAAATCACTTTTTATAACGAAATATATAATAATACAATAGTTATAAAAGAATTATAATTTGACTTTTTAAAAAGAGAAAAAGTTTATAACACCTACAAAAACTTTAAAAAAAAAATCCTATTTTTCTATAAAAAATTTACAATAGGTTTTACATACAGAAGCATCAGACCCGAACAAAACCTTAAGAGAAGGTGACTACTGAAGCTCATTTGGGATGTCTTTCTTACTGCTTCTTAAAACAGCTTTTTAGTAAAAAAATTGTACTAAAAAATTGTTTTATGAAGCAATATAAAAGCCGTCCCAAACGAAGCCTGAGTCTTCCATCAGATAGTTGGATATGAGTCTATCATTAATTATACTTCTTGTATATTCTCAGACAAAATAAAATTCAGAAAGGTATGATTGTACCAGGGTTCTTTTAAAGGTTGAGAAATTGTTCCCATGCTATCCAGTAAGTGACCAACTTCTTGAAATATCTTATGTATGCATCTAAAAACAAAGAAATAAGAAACATTAGATGATAATTTTTTAAATTGAATCAAGTTAGAGAAAAAGAAACACAAGCCTGATATTGAAAGTTGAAACCACATGATACCAAGATAATAGCAGATACTGAATATTAGAGAATTCATTTTAGAATCAGAAAAAAAAAACTATCTTGTCTGATTTATCTTTCATTTTCGTCCATCTAAGAAAATTGGAAAAGAAATACCACTTACTCCAAGTATCAACTAACAATTGAAATCAAGAACTTATCTATCCTACGGAAGAGCGGAGCATTTAGCAACTAATGTTTCGTTTGTGACTGTTTTCTAATTGCTTCTTAAAGCTGCTTTCTAGTTCAAAAACTAAAAATTTTGTGCTAGAAAGCTGCTTTAGGAAGTAGTAAAAAAACAGTCCCAAACAAAGCCTAAATGTTGGGAGCGAAAACAAAAAAGAAGGCGATTCAAAGAGAACAAACCCCAGAAGACATTAAATGGGGTTGCAATTAGATCAACGTTCATATTTTATTGTCACTTTTGTTCCCTTCAATGCATAAGCTAAATTCATCCTCTCGAGAGGATTTCCTTCTAGGTAACTTATCCCTAGTGTTCTATCCATTTAGCATAATAAGAGCGCCTTATCCCAAAAGGATTTCCTCTTGGCGACCCTTTTTACCAAGACATTATTGGAATCTCTTCTCCTCCTCCCCACGCCAAGACCTACCCAAGCTTCCATCATCCACCACTTTGCCCGCTAGCATCCTCCACTACAACCCAAGCTCCATCAAGAAGCTCCCAAACCCGACGGCAAGCCCTCTTCCTCCTTTGGCCGCCGGCCACCCCTTGCTCCAAGTCTTGATGACGATGCCAATCATCATAATGACTCCTTGATTGTTGCTTAGCAATAAATAAAGGAGTTACCGAATTTTGAATTTCAAAATTTGAAATTCAAAACTTTCCATATTTGAAAATTCCTAATTAGGAAAGTTTTCGAATTGAGCCAAGTCAAATTTCATGACATGTGGAGTTTTCAATTTTTCATCCTAGGTGGCATCGATTCATTTGGAAAGTACTTACTCCCTCCCTATTCCCCTCTCCTCCACCTCACCATGCCGCCGGCCCTATGATGGGTCACCATTAATGGGCTCCCCATTAATTCCCATTTAAAGCTCCCTATCTCTAATTAATTTGAATTCAAATTTCAAATTAGTTCCCTCCTATTCTATTCGAAATATGAAATTATTTTCATATTTGGATGGAAGCTTTTCTCTCTCCAATTAAACCCCCTCATCCCATTTAATACCTCTCATAACTCTCTCCAAAACTGCCACCCCTAGCCTTAATTGTGGATTAATTTGAAATTCAAAATTAATCCATCTCCTTCTCCTTAGGAAATCTAAATTAATTTCAAATTTTACTAGTCCCTCACCCACGTAATTCCCTTCCCAATTAAAACCACTGATTAGGCAGGCAATAACTCCCCTCTTTCTACCTGCCTACCTCTCCCCTCCAAGAATTAATTCCCCAAGTATGAGACAGCCTTGGGAGAAGTTCTGGATCCCATTCACCTTTAGTTCCCCTTCCAACGGATCAACAAAAGCTTGATTTTCCTGAGAAGAGCTCCTGTCTAGAATTCTGAAGATTGAGAACGTGCTGTCCAAGAGTTCTCCACAAGTCCAGATTGCCGTCCAAGTTCTCCCAAAGGTGCAGTTTTCTGTCCAGGAAAATCTGCACCTGTTTCCTACTGTCCAGCCAAGTAGAAGGCCTTCAAACGCTGCCCTGACGTTTCACATTGCTGATCGCACCTTCGGGGAGGCCTATCTCTCTTGTTTTTGGGTAAATTCGACACTAAGCTCTTTTATCTTCATAGTTGCATTCTTGAATGTGAATTTACTACCTTCATGAAGATCATATTAATTATTCGCCGCTAAAGCCTAGTAATTAGAAGAGATGTGTGAGGGATCTTTCATAGACTAATCTAATTGTTAGCATTGGAATTCTTGTTGAAACCACTCATGTATGCAACGTAAGACTTAGTTGACTATTTAATGATCTCAACCTCTCGCATGTGTTTAGACCTAAGCTATTTTATCACCTTATTATTTTTATTTTGTCGTTTAACATCAAGAGGAAGCTTATAATTATTGTGCTTTAAAATTTAAGCGTGCAAACTTCCTTAATTTAATCATCAGTGCATGTTCGTTCTACATCACTCTCCACAGCAGGCGGCACCAGTTAACAATTTACCTTCTCCAGCTTCTTAGAAAGGGCAGCAAAAGAAGAGAATAAAAGAGCAAAAGAGACGAGAAAAAAGATCTTACATACGGGCAGGATTAGTAATAGAAACAAATAACGATGAAAGAGAAGTTCCTAACTCTTAACATATTCAAACTCCCGCCGTGAGTATAACCAGTTGTCATCCTTTGTTATCTCCTTTCAAAAATATACTTCCCATCCAATCTTTAAGTATTGACAGAGCACTTAGCTAAACAATTTTCCTTTCACTGCTGACACGACTCAAGAAGAAAGGTGGGCCATCTCTTTTAGAATGTCTCCTAGGTTTCATCTACAAGAAGCCTTTGGACTGTCCTTGTTGGAGAAGATCATGTTAATAAGGTCTTCTACTGAAGAAGACCCTTTACATGGGCTTAGGAGGGCAAGGAAGGCTCCAAGTTCCTGCACGTAAAATGCAACAAATGGTAGTAGTATAACTCCTTACCTCCATTCTTCACATCATCATTGCATCCTTAGGTAGGGGTGTCAATTTCGGGTCACGGGTCGGGTTCGGGTCGAACCCGAAACTGACCCGGCACTATTCGGGTCAACTCAAACCTGACCCCTTTTTTTTGCAAACGAGTCAGATTTCGGACCCGAACCCTACCCGACCCAAATGACCGGTGCCAACAAAAAACTGCTAGTTTTTGGATCCAAAAAGGGTCAATCTCCTCTTTTTGGGTAAAAAACGGGTCAATCTTGGGTTGCTAAGTCAAAAACGGGTTTTCTGGTCAAAACGGGTCATTTTCGGGTCAAATGGTCAACCCGAACCGACCCGATTTTTGAAATGGGTCGAATTGTTGAACCTGAACCTGACTCGTTTCGGGTTTGTGTCAACTCAAACTCAAAATTTTTAGATCGGGTTTTCGGGTTGGGTCCAATACTGACCCTATCCTTAGGCACACATGTCATTTGTATCATGTTTGTCGAGGACACCGGCCCAATCAGCAAGCTACCCCATGAGTGCAACTGTGCTAGATGACTCATCATAGTATGCATTGAAGAGTTGATCCCTTAGAGCCTCACGAGCTCAACTGATATAGAAACATGATAATATTGGGCCTGTGAGCAATCGGACTCATGGGAACCAATCACATTTTTCTGCACATCCTCAAGAAGTGGTGTACTTCTAAAAGCTTTCCTAATTTACCTTGACCTTACGATGTTTTCATATTATACTATTGAGAAGCTGATGTATATGAGCCATTTCAGTCTCATTCAAATGCTTTATAGCAAATTGATGTATGATGAAGCAAATTGATGTATTATGAAGCATATTCAATGACTCTACTTTTCAATATAAATAAAATATTTTATGTAAGATATCGCTTACATATTTTTAAGATGTGTTGTTAGTAAAACTTTGTAAGAGTGCAAAGTGGAAATCCAAGAGGGTGAGAGTTCTGACATTTGTTGTCCCCCCTCTTCTACCCTAGTACATGACTTCATGGTGTGGAGTGCTCCATCTAAAAAATCATACTAGAGAGTAGGGACTTATTCGCCTGATGTAAATCTCCTCTTTTGCCAATCAACAAGGTTGTAACCTGTGCCCAAGATTAAGGTTTAATGATAAATCAACCTTCAAGGGTGTTGAATAATGCTTCTGCCCTTATAGTCAAGAATCTAGGAAGCACCTTCATGAGAAGTTACTCGACACCTTCCATCGCTTTCAAGAAGCTTTCATAATCCTTTATTGACAATTATGACCCAACAATTGTGCCGACATCTTTAATTTGTAATTATGCCCACATTGACAACTCTGTTAAGAGAAGTTTTTTGCCATATTTGAAAAGTCATTATGTTCCAAAGCTAATTTGGTCGTTGTGGTTATGCCCACATTGGAACCTTGATTATCAACTAAGATCAACCAAGAGAAACTCTCTTGCCTCTTAGTATCTAATAGTCAAATTAAAACCCATTGGGTTGCTCCTTTTTCCTCACTCAAAAGTTAAATTAAGATGCCTACTAGCTTTAAACGGAAGTTTGATTTTTATATAAATATGTGCAATGATGCTACTTAACTTTTTCCTACTTTTCAATCATTCAAAAGGTTCCCTAGTCTCATATAGAATTACTTTTAAGGTTGGAGGTTATGATAGCAAATCAAAGAGACGACAATTAAATTTTTTAAGTGGATGGGGATGAATGCTCCCAAAACCCCTCACCATTGGAGTTGTTGGATCAGTTATCATGTTTGGGAATAATCAGATCCGGGTCAAGTTCACTATGGGAAGTGCAACCCCTACATATATGAAGGCTTGAACTTTCATAGCAAAGGAAAGAATTCAGGGCAAAGAAGGGTCAATCAAGAGTGCTCCCCAGGACAATTGAAGTAGGCCTATTTCTTCTTAAAAGAAAAAGCCAAATACGACGACAATCGTTCCACAACAATAATATATCTTCCCATAATTTTTAGTTCTATGAGAGGGTGCAACTTCAAAAGGAGAAAAGAAACACCGTGGGCACTCTAAGCACCTTTGAACCCATCATACACTTGTCGTCTCTCTAATTTGCCTTTAACAAATATGATGCAAGGCCTCCTCCAAGAGACCAGGAAGGACAATGAGAAAGACAACAACAAAGGTTTAGAGGGAGTTGGTTGAGGCTAAGATCACAAACTATCCCCACTTCTAACCAGTTTAAGCCTTTTCATGGATTGAAGGCAAATAAAAAGTCCTCACTATTAATCAAAAGCTTCCATCCTTAGGGAAAAAAAAAAGTCAACTTGATAGAAAATCTATAATACAACCATTGATAAACCAAACCACCAATCATAGTATCATTTAAGCTACATAAAATTCTATAGGCAATGAAGTGTAGAGGCCCAAGAAAGGTAACCCCTCAACTCATTGACTTCGGGATTGAGGCATAAATAGGTTGGGATAATCTAAATTACTTGAAGCTACACATACATCACTTCGAGTTAAAATGAATGTCAAGAAATTTTAAAGTCAACATTGCCAAAAGACTTAACAAGATAACTGGAGAAGGAGATATATAGGATTGTCCACGCATGACTTTCCAACAACTAAGCTACTCAAGCTACTAAAGCTCTCAAGCAGTGCAATCACTGTAATGAGAGTCCAAATCAAAAGAATTGTATATCCATCGATAGCAGATCCCATGACAAAGGAAAAGCTATAGCTTGATAACCTAAGTCCTACAATAGCAGGACAAGGATAGGAAGCCTTTAGGTTCATTGCCTCAAGGTTCTGCTGAGAATGGCATCATAAGCAACTCATCAATGCTCCTAATCAAGTGCATGAAGAAGGCATAAACATGTTCAAGATGGGCTAGACTTCCTCCTTAATTTCCAGAGAATAAGAATCAAGCGAAAGATACCCCTATAGGCATCATCCTCAGCTTTAGTCAACTGAAAAGCAGTTTGAAGAGGATATGTGTGATATTGACATACCCGATATTGAGAAAAATCAAAGGTACTTCCATGAAAACCTGCCTATCAAGTACATCTACATGATCCATAAGGGTCCAAGAGTGAAGAATACTATTTTGGCGGGTTAAGTAGAAGAGGAAGACGAAGGTGTAAAAGTAATCCACTAGAAATGCATATTTAGCCCTCCTTCAACACAAAGAAAAGTACGCACACTGTGGATGTTATATTTTTTGGGTTAAATCCAGTGTTAGTAACTTAAAGTACATAAAGATTGCATAGGCATTGCACAATTGTCAAAGAAAATAGAGGAGATGAAAGATATGGATACTGTGGCGACCCCAAGTCTCATGTGTGATGAAACCATCTTGAGAAATTTGAAAACTAACCACCATCCACGACCCAAACCTCTATATAGTTAGCATAGGTTCCCTCCAAAAACCTATACACCAAAACTGCAAAGGTATTAATATCTGCTCCGCACAAAAAGTCTCACAATCAAGCATAACTCACCAATTGATGTCGTAACTATCAAAATGGTTTAGGAGGAACAACTCAAAACTCTTGTAGATCAGACCGTCAACAAAGGCAAGGAGCAATATCATCTAGAGGGATTATGCATAACCATTGTCAGGTATAGCGCAGGCAGGTCCATCACTAATGTAGTAACCACCAAGATGGTCTAGGAGGACAACCTCAAATTCTTGTAGATTACACCGTCAAGGCCTTTAGTAAGGTCTTCGTTGCACCATAATTCAAAACATGTGATGAGACAGGTAATTGCCAACAATACCTTGCTCGTGTTAGAGAAAATTATCATAATGTCAAAGGTACTGATGCTCTCATGTTGTGGCAAATTATCAACAACCTCATTAGGAATGGTGTTTGAATGGTATGCTTAGTTTCCTAGTAACTCGATCAAAATCTTTACCGAGCTAACAGAACTATTCTCATTAAGTCAAGAACCCGAGGTCTTGAATATATGAAACTTTTTATCGCCATCTCTTCCTCAAAGCGTCGACTTAATCTTTGAACTTTAAAAATATCTTCCATCATTAAATCCAACTAAGAAGGGACACAAAGAGTCCAATATATGTTTGGATATTTATCAATCAATAATTTTCCCACCAATATATAAAAAATCATGAGAGAATAAATTAAAATTCTACTTCAAATAGCATACAAGCATAAGAAAATGGAAGTTCATAGTATCACACCTACAAGGATATTCTCAAAAGAATTATCAATAACCTTTTGAATCACATTATATGCCCCAATCTCCTCTATAAACTTGTTCAACAATTCAAAAATCTTCACTGCAATTTTTGAGAAAAAATTGACATAAATTAACTCTATGAATGCAATTCATATTGGACAATTCACCAAAAAAATTAACTAAACTTATCCCATTACGGAATGTCCATCCATCAGTTATAAGAGAACAACCATATCTGAGCAAGTACGCATTCAAATGCTTCTACCTATGTTTTAGAAGTGTGAATGAAATTGGGAAAACCAAATAACAATGGGATCAATTGATTCAATGAAACCCTAAAGATATTTGACAAATAACTTATGAACATAAATTAAAGCGTATTTACATGTAACGGCATCACCCATTGACAATTACAGCATGTCGTTCAATGTTCAACACTGTCGTGAGGGAGAAGGAGAACGAATGCCTATTTTTTACTATTCAAAAACACAGTTGCCGATAGGGATAGGTAGATGCATACCAGCACATCCTACTCTTCAGGGTTCGAAGCCCACCGTCGAGAGGGAGAGGGAGACTCATGATTGGCCTGCTCGTCACGTCTCAAAGAACCTACTGCCTTGAGGAGGAGATGCGATCTATTAGAAATTGTGAAAGGTTGAATCTATCGCAAGATGGTCGAGTTCACCATGAGAGGTAGTCTTGCATGTACGTAGCCTTCGAATAGTCAATTGCACTGTACTACTCCGATCGGCCGCCTATACCCTTCTGAACGCGCCGCGAGAGGGAGGAGACGCATTTGTCAAAAAGCCTGGGTGCATTCATCAGTGGAAGCTGCTGTAGTGCGCGCCAAGCTACATAGTGCTAGGGTTTGGGGCTCCGTGGGGACGGCAGAAACGCCGTTCGGAGTTCTCAGAGCAGCATCGCTCGTTGCCATGGAGAAGGCGCACCTTGGCTCTGCTCTCTAAGAACTAAAGCCTCAGGGAGCAGCCCTTTCTTCTCTGATGGGCTTTTCTTAGGGTCGAATAGATGAGATAGCTGAGCGCAAGGCTCGGCCCTTTTATAGCCTTCAAGATATACTCAATGATCTTAATATGAATAGTTTATATCACGAGTAAATATTTTTTAAAAAAATTAAATTATTTGATAAAAAAGTAAGTTTATTTAGTGAAATTATTATAAAAATAAAAATAATAAAATATTTTATTCCTTTTAATTCTACTCCAATATATACACTATAATGAAATTTAAATTATATGTATTTAATTTGTATTTTTTTAATAAAAAGAACAAATTTGTATTTAAAGGAATTATATAGAAGTCAAGTTTTATTTGATTATTTTAGTTATATGTGTGTTGTGCTTATAACCTACAAAGTCAATTTTATGAACTATTATTTTAATATTAAAGCATGGAAAAGTTATGTTTTAAACGTTGAATAGCGTGTTATGTTTAAAACTATAAAAACTTATTTTATGAAATATTAATGTAATATTAAAGCATTAAAATATTATGTTTTAAATATTTAATTGTACTTATAAATTTTTAAATAAATAAATTTGAATGATTAAGATTTTAAATAATAATATTTAAATGGCCAATTAGATTTTATATTAGGAGAATTATAATTTATTTTATAATAATTCAGCGTGGGGTTATATGAATTCCAATTTTAATAAATTTATGGCTGAAATTTTTTTTTAATGAGACAAACCCAATCACACCATAATTTCATTAATCTGAGTCCAAATGATCTTGAATCAAATACTTGAAAGAATAGTTGAAATTTTCATGATCCTTTGAGAGATCAAAATGATCTCCAAATCATGCATATTTATAGTCCAAATGAGCTCTCAATGAGAGAAAT
Organism: Dendrobium catenatum; assembly: GCF_001605985.2. Classification (NCBI taxonomy): domain Eukaryota; kingdom Viridiplantae; phylum Streptophyta; class Magnoliopsida; order Asparagales; family Orchidaceae; genus Dendrobium; species Dendrobium catenatum. Next base: position 214,916 of record NW_021563156.1, read on the forward strand.
TCAACAAAATCCAAAATCACTTAAATCAAATATCATTAGGGCACTTAAATATCTAATAAAAAAGTTTATAATCAAGCCATTGAATAGAATGTTTAGAGATTTGTACAAAAATACTGAAATGCCACTCCAAATTATAAATTAACCTCCACTCTATACATAGAAGGGACTCAAAATTGGAGAGAGATTAGATATATGATAAATCCTAGAGCTTTATATGTCGATTGGTGCTAGTGTTAACGATTATCATCTTCTCTGATCATTAACATTTGACTACTACTGACATATCTCTGTTACCTAGCTACTGCCTCCTAGCCGCTTTCTCTTGACTATTACTGCTTGACCATCATCTGTATTTACGTAGTTCCCATTGTATGATGTCAACTAGTGAGCCATCCATTGACCATGGTACATGCCATTCCTCATTGCTTCTCCAGTACCTTCCATTAAAGTTCTAAGAAGCCGAGCCATCAAAACAAGCTTTGCAATAACATAATATCTTCTCCAAATAGAGGAAAGAGTAAACTTCTATAACCCTAAACCCTAAATAACAAATAATTTTACCTTGGCCTATAATCAATGTTTTTTTCCCTTATCTTATTTTAACATAAAAAACTCTTACATCTCTTATAAGCTTCTCCTATTTACAGGTGTGGGGATTTTTATCAATGCCAAGATAAAAAATTTTCACTATGAAACAAATATATGCCATTAAATACTAAATATAGCCAATGCTTATCCACTCATACCAACTCCATCTACATCAATATTTTTAACTGAAAAAAAAAAAGTGTTCTTCAATAATATCACCATTTCAAACTTCAATGATATGAGAAATTATTCTGTGTGGATGTTGAACGCTATCCGAATATCAACTATAATGCATCACGTCACCCTGTGCTCGGTACCGCGGCTCGTTACTGCTTAGAACTGCTTGGGACAGTAGCTCGGTACCACTGACGTGGCGCATTCTGGTTGGTCTCCGGACAGCGTTGTACGTCCGATCTCCACACATAATAATTTCTCCAATGATACATATCCACACATTAGCAGCACATGTGACCTTTATTAACACATGATTAACTCCAAAAGTATGAGTCCAATCTCATAAGCTACTACACTCTCTATGACTTTTAGACTTGAACCAGCTTGATTGGCCTAATTAGACCAACAACACATGGTCTGTTATATAAAACCAATGCAATTTCATCACTTTAGCTAAATGATGATATAGAATCCTAAGATGTAAATATATTTTTATTTGTATGTATCAATGTTTTTCTTATTGAATTGAAAGATATGATATTTTGTTTTATAGAACATTAATAAAATTATTTATTTTAATAGCATAAAAGTCATTGTTTTGCCAAATTAAAAGTATTTTCCGACAGCCTAAGAGACAATTTAATCATTTTTTTTTTCTTTTTTAACATACCTAACACTCAAAATAATCAAATAATAAAAATACATTCGCCACTGATCATATTTTCCATCATCGTTGTTGGTATGACCAGTATCCGCGCGTCTCATTTCCCTATGTCTTGCACAAAAGATTGTAGATGAGGACATCAATGAATCGCCGAGTCACAAAAGAAGGTATTGATAGGTTCAAGTGATGTGTCCAACAAGGTCGCACGCGAGAGCATTGACGAGTCAAGCAGTATATCTAGCGATATCTAGAAATGGAGTTAATTGATTGCAAGATGATATAAAAGTGGATTTTATTTGTTAAATATAAAAATTAAAATTTTTGTACTTAAAATTATTTTAAAAAACAGTAAGAAAATCGTCCTTAAATGTTATTCTTTGAAAGATTATGTTTAATTGTCTACATAAATGTAAACATAAAATAAGATTTAATTAACTTTATAATTTGTATTTAAAGTTATTATATATAAGTCATGTTTAATTTGATTATTTTAATTATGTGTGTGTTGTGTTTATAACCATAAAAGACAATTTTATGAACTATTATTTTAACATTAAAGCAAGCAAAAGTTATGTTTCAAACGTTATGATTAAAAAAGATGAATAGCGTGTAATGTTTAAAACTATAAAACTTATTTTATGAAATATTAATGTAATATTAAAGCATTAAAAGGTTATGTTTTAAATGTTTAATTGTACTTGTTACGTCATGGAATATTCGTGGCGGTAGAAAAATATATAGTTTAATGTCTTAGTGTTGTACGAAGATCCAACACACAAGCAGATGAAAGAGATAGTGTAGCGTTTATAAGAGACACCAGAGTTTTTACGTGGAAACCCCTGAAAAGGGAAAAAACCACAGGAGAAGGAAATGGGCTTGATGTCACAAATATACATCATATAGAGCGCATTACATGGTGGGAGTTACAATAATCAACATAGATATGTTTGTTAGGTCGATATGACCATAGTCGATAGAATAGAGATAAAAAAGATTGGAGTAGGCAGGAGACCGGGGTCAGAAAAACTATTGTCTGGCTATGGAGGTCGGAAGGACCATAGTAGGTGACAGAGGTCGGAATGACCATAGTCGGCAGGAAACAGGGGTCCACAAAGACAGTAGTAATAGAAGACTGGAGTAAAAAAGACCATTGTCTGGTGATGTAGGTCGAAAGGACCGTAGTAAGCGATGGAGGTCGAAAGGACCGTAATCGACATGCGATAGGGGTCCGAAAGACCATAGTAGTAGGAGATCGGGGTCAGAAAGACCGTTGTTTGGTTATGTTGGTCGGAAGGACTGTAGTAGGTAATTGAGGTCGGAAGGACTGTAATCGGCAAGAGATAGGGATCCGAAAGACCATATTAGTAGGCGGTACTCTAGTAGAAGCTCGGGCCTCAAGTGATGGTTCGATAGAAGTCCGGGCCTCAGGTCCGACAAAAGTCTAGGCCTCAGGTGGTGGTCCGGTAGAGGTCTGGGCCTCAGGTTATGGTCTGCCAAAAGTCGGAGCCTCAAGTGGTGGTCTGACAAAAATCCAAGCCTCAAGTGGTGGTCCGACACAACTCCAGGCCTCAGGTGGTGGTCCGGCACAACTCCGAGCATCAAGTGGTGGTCCGACAGAACTTCGGGCGGTGGTCGAGGAGGAGCGAGCAAGAAAGAGCGATCTCCGATCTCTCCCTTGCTCTCTTCCTTGGAGCTTCCCCTTCAAGAGGAAAAGGGAATTCTATTTATAGATTTCCTAGAGTGGCATGACCCGTAAATAGGTGAGAGATAAGGGCATATGGGGAGTGGCTTGGATGGACGGCCATTGTTGAATCCCTTGATCATGGACCGTTTGATGGACATTTGAATGTCTTAGTGATATCGGAATTCAGTGATCTTGGGCTCGTTGGATTTGTATCGTCGAGCTGCTCGATTCGACTATAAGCACCTAATGTTTAGGAATCGTTTGGTAAACCAAATTGTGGTTTGAACCATCCAACAATGCTTCAGACCCTTGATTTGGACCCATTTGGACTCGGATTGAGTTGAATTGGGTGTCGTGGGTTCATATTTCCGAGACGTTCAGTTCGATTATAATTTTGCTGAAATCAAAATTCGGATAGTCCCAATTTTAATTTCGGAAGTTTCCAACTTGATTTTGCCACGAGATTCGTGCCCGGTCAAGATAATTTTTTGAAGACGTATCAGTACTTACAAATTTTTAAATAAATAAATTTGAATGATCAAGATTAAAAGGTATTGTTTTGATTAAATTTTATATTAGAAGAATTATAAGTTATTTTTATAATAATAAGTGTGGGGTTATCTGAACTACAATTTTATTAAATTTTTAGTTGATTTTTTTTTTTTTTATGAGACAAATCCAATCGCATCAAAATTGCACTGATAAATCCAATTGCATCAAAATTGCACTGATGTGAGTCCAAATGATTTTGAACTAAATCCTTGAAAGTATAGTTAGAAATTTCATGATCATGTTTGAGAGATCAAATGATCTCCAATTTCTTAAATCAAATATCATTAGGGCACTTAAATATCTAATAAAAAGTTTATAATCAAGAGAATCATCACAGATCATTGAATAGAATGTTTAGCGATTTTGGCAAAAATTACTGAAATGCCACTCCAAATTATAAATTAATCTCCACTCTATACATAGAAGGGATACAAAATTGGAGAGATATCAGATATATTATAAATACAGGAGCTTTATCTGTTGATTTCTTCAATAATATTTCCATTTCAAATCTCAATGATACATATCCATCCATTAGCATCACATGTGACATTTATTAACACATGATTCACTCCAAAAGTTTTGAGTCCAATCTCGATCATAAGCTACTACACTCTTTATGACTTTCAGACTTGAACCAGCTTGATTGGCCTAATTAGACCAACAACACATGATCTTTTTATTATTCTATAATAATAATAATAATAATAATAATAATAATAATAATAATAATGGTCATAATTAGCCATTTAACTATCTATATTCAATAAATATATTAAAAGTTAATTAATACATTCATTAAATATATTGTTTTTTGTTGGATCAGAAGTAAAGATGACGATGAGTTGGCGGGTCATGTCAGGTTGACCTAGGAAGTAGGTTTGGTTCAGGTCCGAGAAATTGACCCATTTTTAAAAATGGGTCGGGTTTGGGTCTGGTTAACTAGTGCTGGGTCAGTTCAGGTTGGACCCGAATACGACCCGTGACCCGATTTGACAGTCCTACTCACAACAGCTCTTTAGCATACAATTGAAATTTTTTAAATCAAAGTTGTGCTAAATTTTCAGGACCAACTAAAAAGATTCGCCTTTTAATCTCACTCACAAACTTTAGGCAAATACAAAATTGATGTGTATAATAAAAATCTTATATAAATAAAGTCTACTTATAACATGTAGTAAAGGTTGCAATAGAGTAAAAGTACCCAAATTAATTATTGAATTCTAATGATTAGCACATTGATCATATAAATATTTTTTTTTCAAAATTCTTCCTAGTAGAAATTTTATGATGTGAGCACTTGGAGTGGATTCTTTAGACTTATGAGGGCATAAGGAGGGAATATCTATGAGGACCAAAAAAGCACTCAAGTCTTCCCAATGACTATGACCAAAAATCATAGAATTTTCAAGCCAAATAGCCACCCAACCACTACCTACACAATCTTTCAAGAAGATTTAAGTATCTTCTCATGATCCTTAAGCTTCAAGAGGTTATAGAATGGCTATTTTGATAATTAAGTAATAATAGCTATCATAAATAAGTAAACAATGGTAAAAAGTTTAGAGCTATTTAAAAAATTATGAGTTATAAACTGATTATATATCCTTAATTAATACAATTAAGGGAAGTTATATGTAAATATAAAAAATTAAGATATACTTATGAATCTTAATAATACATAATCTTTTGGATAATATTAATGTTCAATTTCAAAATGAAATAAATTTTTAGAACAATATTATTAATTATTATAATTTATGCAAACAATAAATATTATTATTCTTTATCTCTCAACTTCTTTTTCAATTCATAAATTTGCCACTTTATCTTACATCAATAATAAAATTCTCAAGTTGATTGTCTAATATAATGATATTTATATTGAAAAAAATCTAATGGGTAAAATTTAGCTTGGTATATTAATCATCAATTATCAAAAGTTAATAATTAATCATATGAATTCAAACATGTCACACATATAAGTAATTCAATATTAAGTTCATCAAATCTATTTTTAAGCTCTTGAAATTTCATATTTATGACATAATAAAACAATTTTTATTTTATAATAATCTTTATTATGTGATTGCTTGAGTATGTCACCTCGATCTCCATGATGGAGAACAATTTTCTTATCCTCTAACCAATTGTGGTAAAGCCGTTATCGCCCCCATGCATCGATCTTTGTCCTTTGCAACACATTGTTGCATGTAACATCTTTACTTTTGAGTTCTCGATCATATAAAATTTTTGTTTGACCATTGCTTCTTCAGTGCTTTCAAAAAATTTATGTACTCGGAAATTATTTTCTATAATAATTTTCAAAAGTAAAAAAAAAAAACAATTTCTTAATCAAACCAAGCATATTTGAATGCTAACTTATAAAATTTGCTTAAAAGATACTTAGGCCTTGTTTGGATGCCTTTCTTTTTTGCTTCTTAAAGCGATTTTTTAGTACAAAAATAATAATTTCATATTAAAAAGCCGTTGTAAGAAGCATAAAGAAAATCGTTCCAAACGAAACCTTAGTCTCTCATTTCCATAAAACTAGCAAGGAAGAATGCAATCTATCCTTTGTCCACAAAAAATGGACTATTCTTGCTTGACGACATTTCCTACCGACTCATCGCTCTTCGACGTTGACTGAGAAGAGAACCTGATTTTTAGCTTTTTTTTTTTGGGTTCGCTGGCAAAGCCAACCAGTTCAGGCGAGCAATTTCAACTCATAACGAACTGTTGCTATAACTGAGCTCAAAATAAAACCGCCGCCAGCAGTTAATGCCTATGCCTCCTCCACTTTCGTTCCTACTCGTAATAAGTCTATTGCCTTAATGGCTGACAGTGGTTGCAGTTAATTTCAAAGCTTGCTGCAATATTTGCTGCAGTAGAATGATAAATAGTTTAGATCTAGCGCACGTACATATAAAATAGAGGGATGCAAAAATGGTAAGAGACACCAAAAATTTTACATGAAAAATTTTTTTTTGGAAAAAAATGAAAAAATCACGAGGCTTCGCCTAGTTGAAATGATTGCAATAGTATTTGTTATTGGTTACAAATGATATCCTTTCTTTGGGGAAAATGTTGGCTCAATGTAATATATATATATATATAACAAGTATATACCATATAGAGCAAATTGCATTATTGAAGTTGGAAGAATCAAATGACATGAGAGTTGTTCTTAAGAGAACGTTGGCTCGTTTATATGGTCGGTAAGACCGTAGTCAGGTGAGGGAGGTCCATAGTCAGGTGGCGGAGGTCAAGGACCGTAGTTGAGCAATTGAGGTCGGATGAACCATAGTCGATGAGTGGCGAAGGTAAAAAGTATTGTACTCGACTAGTGATGGAGGTTGGGGACCATAATTGGGTGACTAAAGCCAAAGGGACCACAGTTAGTGAGTGTCAGAGGCCAGAAGTATTGTAGTCGAAGGGACCGTTCTCTGGCGATAAAGGTTAGAGGGATTGTTGTCGACGATAGTGGTTGGAGAGACCATAGTTGATAGGCGACAAAGGTCAGAGGGATTGCAGTAAGGCGATGGAGGTCAGAAGCACTATATTTGACTAATGACAGAGGTAAGAATGATTGAAGTTGACAGGCGACAAAGGTTAGATGGACCATAAACAGATGATGGAGGCCTGAGAATCATAGTCAATCTATGTTGGTATGAGGATCGTAGTTGGATGACGGAAGTCAATGGAATTGTAGCCTAGTGATAGTGGTCAGAAGGATTATAGTCAACAAGCGATGTAGGTTAGAAGGACCATAGTTGACATCGATGGGGGTTAGAAAGATCGTAGTCAGGCAACTGAGGTTAAAGGATCGTAGTCGGGCAATGGTGGTCTGACGATCATAGTTGGGCAACAGAGGTCGATGTGACCGTAGTTGGATGATAGTGGTCGAAAAGACTATAACAGACAATTGAGGTCAAAGGACTAGTCAACAGTCGACGAATGTCATAAAGATAATAATCAGTGGGCAACAAAGGGTCAGAAGGATCTTAATTGGGTGATTGAGATCGAAGGATGGTAGTTGATTGACAATAGAGTTCAAAAGTACCATAGTGGGTGATGGTACTAAAAAATGTTTTAGTCATCAAGTGATGTGGGTCAAAAGGATCGTTGATAGGCAACAGAGGTTAAAAGGATCGTAGTTGGGCGACAGTGGCTCGAGGATAGTAGTTAGACGATGGAGGTCGATGGTGTCACACCCAAAAATTTAAATTGAAAAGAATTATACCTTTTATCATTTAAAAATAATAACAAGAACTATATAATTTCTTTCAATAATATAAAATATCAGCAAAATTAAATCTATTGATCAAATATACATCTATATTCATTATTCTAAAAGTCATATATAATAGCCATGAGTTATAAAAATATAATAAACTATCTTCCCACTCATGACTACAAAAAAATAACTAAGAAAATAAAAATATAAAATAATAGTAAAACATGGGAAATCTTGTAATTGATTAGTCTCACACGTCAATTTCTTTCTGACTTGAAATTATTTAAACCACATAAAATAAACTAAACAGCTTTCCAAGTCACTAAAATCCCATCACTAAACACAAAGCACAGAAATGATGCAGTATGCATAAAATTAGTCATTTCATAATTATAGTAATCAATATAATCATGAATCTATATAAAAATAATAAAAAACATGCATTAATAGTAAAATCTGTGAACCAATAACAATAAGGTACAGCAGCCAAAAAAATAGTACAGCTTATTATGGATGTTAAATCAATAAAATAATAAACAATCATCCTTAATTCATACATCATAGTAGTAGAAATATTCAGGAAAACTATTAAAATTCATAATAATATGGTACAATAGGAGTGTACACTTGATGTTTAGTTATATCAATATCAGTGTTAATCAATAGCTTATATTACATGCTCAGTAATAAAATTCATGTGCTCAGTAATATTAAATCAACAATAACAGTGGATCAATAGTAAAAATACAATAAATCAGTAACATATATCAGTAGCAGTGAAATAACGCAGTAATCCATATCTAAGCAATCATACTAAACAAGTAAGAGTTCTGGTTTGCATGATATTTTTTTAGTAATTAGTAAATCAATAATCGTTGGCTTAGTAAATAGAGTATTTACTTTTTACCAACAATATAATAATTATCTCCTTACAACTCCAATCAATGAATCACGTGAATTAATAGAGGATAACACTATCCATAAAATTTAAAGGAAAGTCAGTCGGCCACCATCTTATATAGATAAATCAGTCTCTATACAATGTTACTAAATCACCAGCCATGACTTGTCTTTGCATAGATTATTATTATAATATTATAAAAGTAATAGAAACCAGATATTACCAAATCATATATCCATATTAATTCACAATACATGTATTAATAATATAATTGGATTAAAATGTCAAAATCACTATTCCGTGCATTTCATACAAAATGAAATAACTATAATTTTAATCAATGAAATTACAAACTAACTAGTAAAAATGTATTAAATAATCAGTATTATGATATATAAAAAGTTATGCTATAAAAGTTCACTAAATTCGAAGAAAATGCAATAAAATCAAATTAGGAAAAATCAAATGGTAAAAAGTAAAATCTTTAAAAATAAAAATATGATAGAAGTCACCTATAGTGATTTGATCAATTTTCGTAAAGTGACAGAATGAACCGGTGAAATGAATCGGAACCTAAAAACATTATTTCTCTTTCCTCTCTTTGCCTTCCCTTCTCCTTCCAAGGCAAGTCAAGCGAGTGAGGCAGTGAGGTGGGTAGAGAGAATATATATATACTCATTTCAGTATCTGGCGCTATGGCGCCCAATTGACCTAGCACTGCTGCGCCGTATGGGGTTCCAGAGTTATTGTAGAACAAAGAGTTATGGTGCTGAGTTGCCACTCTCAAGAACTTCTCAATGTCATTGTGCTCAAAAGTACAGCTAGCACCGTAGTGTTTGATGCAATTTTCTAAAAAAAACTTTAATTTATTTACTTATTTATATTATTCAAAATTAGGGCTATTATAATCTTCTTACCTTAAAAAATATCATCCACAATATTTTCTTTGAGGATTCGAACAATAAAGCTAGTACAAAATAAATTAGTATAACAAAATTCAAATCAAATCAGAATCTTCTCAAAGAATTTGAACTAAATAAAAAATTTATTTATATCATACAATTGTGCAGCTCTTTCAATCACACATTATTCAGTATGTAATGAAATGCTATGTCAATCATTTATTCAAAACAAATTTTTTTATTAGTTGAACCCTCAAGTTTTTATCGTCTTCCTGATAATATAAGTTATACACTCATGGCGTCACTAAAATATGTGTTATCAGTCCTGGTGTAATAAGCTCCCTCTGATTTCCACTGACAATTCTATCATCAGCTCTGCTCAATAATCTTTTACTATATTTCTTGATCCTATAGCCCTCTATCCTTTAGTTTGCCTAGACTATCTTGCTCCAAAATTAGTTCTTCCTTAAAATCTTCCCTTTGGATAATCTACTATCTTGTGTCCCTTTATTCATATCAAAAAATTCATCCCATCAGAAGATATCATTGTTTTGAATGTCTCCTTCCACAATGGATGCAATATCAATAACTATTGGTAGATTCGATGGATCCCCTCCCTAAATCACAAGATCTGCTTCTCTTCTTAATAACACTATCCTTATCCTTGTTTGATTCATCTCGAATCATCTTCTTGCCACATCATCATACCTGGATATATGTACTGCTAAATCAATTTCTATCAATTTGGCCCTTTCCACAAACTTAGAAAACTTTCGAATCCGTAAATATACTAATGGATGCCTTAACACCATGTTTAATTCTTACAAAAATTTATAGCACTTTTCTTCAGTAGTCGGGATCAAATGAGGAGTGTACCTAGTAAATGTAGTAAACTTAGCTTCATAATATGTTACTGTCTTACACTCTTGTTCCAATCTTATAAAGGCTTCTTGCATTTATAGTTGGACTGAGGGAGGAACAAATCACATCCTAAATACTGTAGTGAACTCTTCCCAAGTAATCTTTGCATTATTTTTTCATTAGAGTTTATCTTATTGTTATCCTACCCACCATCTCTCTACTTCACTTTCAATAAAAAAAAAAAAAAAAAAAAAAAAACTAATGGTAGTCGGCGGACGACGGTGGTTGGAGGTGTGATAAGATTTTAGAGTTGTGACACCTGCAAGTTCAACACCTTGATTGAGCTGCTCTAGCCTGATTGGAAAAAGCTGCAATAAGAGGATTTAGGGAGAAAGAAGAAAATTTTTAGCGACTTTGGGTTATTTTCAGTCGTCGGCCCAGTTTAAAAGTTATCTGGATTGAGATAAACATTATGCCTATCCCAGTTTTTAAAAATACAGAAATTTATCAAATTTTTTTTATTAAATTTATATTTTCATTAGCAAAAATACATATAACTGTGCACTAGAAAAATTTTTACCTAGTAATTTTTATATATTATAGAGATTATGATTATAAATATTTTGAATATTTTTTGAAATTTTTATATTGGGTATCTTGGAATCTATGTAATTTTAATTAAAGAAAAAATAATGTGAACACTAAAAAATAAGCTAGTAGTATGATGAATATCTTAAAACAATGTTTTACATAATCTTTTATAATTTAGTTATGTTCTAACATTTTAAAAAATTGTTCAATAGGAAGTTCAGTTGTCTACCATTATAGAACACTGTGCAATTCTAACATGTGCTAAATTTAGCTTTAACTGTTATAATGTGATGAAACATATGCTTATATGATTGAAATATATCTAATGGGAGCTATAAGGGGCAAGAATCTTCTGTCTTTTATATGTATCAGAAAATATTTCGGTGCATGTAAGACATGTTCTAATGGCTATATGTCATATTCTGGTGTCTACGGGTATATTCTGGTTCTATAAGCACAAAAGAGAGTTATAAGGAGCTAGAATCTTTTGAGATTCTATCTTGGTCCGAGGAATGTGATATGAACTACTATATGATATGAATTACAATTTATTTATTTGCTCAATAATGGTATTTAAATAATTAAATAGCTATTATGCTCCTATTAAATTTATCAGCATAGCGATTTATTAGACTGCATTTAACTATTTTTAAATATTCAACAAAATTTAATAAAAGAATTTAGAAAATTAGATCAGACTGTGTGGCCTACTAAACTATTATAGCTCACTATGATTTTATTTCTTATTTTTATGATATGGAAAAGGGAAGGAGACTGTCGATTAACAGTTCAGAATCAGGCCTAAGGTTATATTTATTTCTTTGTTATATTTTTTATACAATTATGACTAATTTAGTATTCAGTTCTATAGTTTCTACATGTAGCCATGTACTATAACGTAAATATGTTTAATTAAATAAAAGAAATCTTGTGGATGAGTTTATTTAAGTATTTGAATATTTTGGAAGCTATGCATTTTATAGTTTATTTAAAATAAAATCAAAAGATAATCTAAAATGTTCCAAAATTAAATCTTAGAATTTTCCTGTCACAGCTCAACACGATTTGATCTATCTTGATCAGGTTAGAGTGTGATAAGCTTTTGTGGTACTAGAGTAATAGTTTTGGAATGGATTGTAAAACAGTTGTGACACTTGTAGATTTAGCATCTGGATTGATCTATTTTGACCTGAAGCGACTAAAAAATCATCTTCTTCCTTCCTAAATCCTCTTCTTGTAGTTTTTTTATCAATCGGATCAGAACATGTCAATCCAGATTTTGAACCTGTAGATGTCATAGAAGGGACCATAGTCGGCGGGAGGTGGTGGTCGGAGAGACCGTAGTTGGAGGGTGGTGGTGGTTGGAGGGATCGTAGTCGCTGGGCGATGATGGTAGGAGGGATCGTAGTCGGTGGGCGATGGAGGTTGAAGGCACCATTGTTGGTGGGAACTGATGGTTAGAGAAACTGTAGTTGGTGGCTGACAGTGGTCGAAGGGGTCGTAGTCGGCGGGCAACTGAGGTTAGAGAGATCCTAGTTAGCAAGCGATGGTGTTCGAAGGGACCGTAATAAGTGGGCGACTGAGGACAAAGGAACTGTAGTCGATGAGCGATGTTAGTTGGAAGAACTGTATTTTAGCGATGGTGGTCAGAGTTGCGTATCAATGAAATCCTAGAGGAGGTCCAAAGGTAATGGGCGTCTGGGCAGAGGTCCAACGGCAGTTGGCGGATGGGTGGTGGTTCAACAATGATCGGTGGAGGAGCAGTGGCTTGACGATGGTAGGCGGACAGGCAGTGGTCTGGTGAAGGTTGGCGGGCGTGCGATGGTTCGAAGACGGTCGGTGGCCGCGCGGTGATTCGGCTATGGTTGACGGAAATTTGTCGATGATGGTATTTGGGTAGAACTCTAGTATCTTTGAAGCCTTAAAGTTGTTTCTAATCTCCAACCAAATGTCCCTTCATGAAGAGAGCATGTGCCAATTAAATATTGAGAAGATCCAAGATAAATTTAGATTGCTCCATCGGATAGCCAATATTAATTCCTTTTGATCAAAAAGCATTCATTAAGCATTTAAGTGTCGTAATAACATCATAGTTAAGCAATCTTAGGCTTGTTAGATTCATCTCGCCGAGGCGCTCGATTCGACTATAAGTATGCTATATATGGGGATTATTTGATCATCAAACTAATGCTTTGAACCTTCCACATAAGCTTTGGTCCATTGGTTTGGACCCATTTGGGCTCGAATCAAACCAATTTCAATGTCGTTGGATTTGTCTTCTTGAGATGTTTAATTTGACTATAAGTTTATTGAAATCAAAATTTGGATAGTCCCAAATGTAATTTAAAAAATTTTCAAATTTGGATAGCATTTTTCGGTTACGTATGAGTTGACCCCTATTTTTAGACGTCGCAGCTAATGGAGTCCAAAAATATATGTTTGAGTCCCTCAATTTCTTGGAATATAAAATTATAATTTTTGGGTAATTATAAGGAACGAATGCTCCTTGGACGTCAATGTGTATCTTCCTTCGGGGTCGTGAACCAAGTAAAATAACCTTGATTATAAATTTAGAGCTCCATGAAGTTGGCGTGATGATCAGAGCAGAAAATATTGAAATTTTTTTTCCAAAACTTTTGGAATTGCTTGAAATTGACTGTAGTGGTTTTGGTGGGCCTTGCAAATTTCAAAATTGAATCTAGTACATCGAAAAATGATCTCGATGGCCGCAAAAAACATATAAATCATACTATTCGGGCCTAAAATTGGTCCAAAAAAGCATAGGCGGTTGAACCGGCTGGTCGGAATACCTTTCAAATCCCGAAGAGCAAAATAAAATTCAACTAATAATTGTTTAAGTATTATGTAGATCCAAATGTACCAATGGAAAGCAAAATATTTATTTTTTTTCATAAATTTAATATAAATAATTATATTGTAACAATTTCAAATGAAGTTGGTGTGTTAATAGCTTGACAGCCGCTGCCGGCTCTTAATTAAGACTTCAAGCTACGAGGGTTTGAAAGTCAAATAGAAGCTACTCCCATTTCCAAAATCAAAATTTTCTCTTTTAAAATTTTAATTACAAAAAATAATTTAAAAATAAGCATTAAAATGTAATTTACTAAAATTTAATATACTAATAAAGTAATATTCACATACATAACATTATAAATTATTTTTTTACGCATTTAGGCTTAAAAAATTTTCTTATTACTTTGCTTTTTAAAAAGCAGTCATAATTTATATTTGAATACTTTTTTTTATCTTTTTTTCTTAATTGCACTATGAAGCTGTTTTTTATAATATTTAAAAATAGTTATTTTTTTTTACGATAGCTATATATAACCATTTTTATAAAAAGTTGTAGACAGCACAAACATATTTTTATCATATAAAACTTACTTTTTCATACTAAAATACTTAATTATCTTCATAACAAAATCCTTGAAGATGACAGATGAATGTACGATATCCATGATCAGATCTTGCTGGATGACGAATGAGAAATGATAAAATTTAGAGGGGATCTACTTAAACGAGAATTGATGGGCTCAAAGAGAAATTATTTTGTACGGACACCGAATAGTCCAGAGGTAAATCATAACGAGCCACGTCATCCGGTACCCAATAGTATCCGGCATCGGTACCGAGCCAAAAAATGACGTGGCGCATTCTTATTGACCTTCAGATGACGTTTGATGTCTGCATAGAATAATTTATCCAATAATAGAATGTGAAGGATGAATAAGATATGACAAAATTGTAAGGAGATCTTCTTGGGCTGACGAAAGGGCAAATTATCAAAATTGTAAGGAGATCTTCTTGGGCTGACGAAAGGGCAAATTATTAGGTTTGTCTGGACAACAATCCAAATCAACCACGTCACTCAAATAGATCGGGTCCAGTGTATTTGGGTGACGTGACATGTCTGAATTGGATGTTCAGACATCCGGACGTAATAATTCGCCTGACGAAAGGAGTTGGAATCAGCTGCTTGAGAAATATAAGGAGTTTGGTAATGTATTATAATGGTGAAATTTTAGATATTGATGAGATAAATATGGTTAGTAAAACTGTTATTTAAATGAATTCCCCACTAAAAATTTCAAAATTTGACCAATGAGTAGGAAAGCAGCTTCCTCTGTTTCTCGCCCACCTCGCTGTTATTCTTCTGATCCTGAATACGAGGCTCGAGCTACAGAAGGAAGAGAGTCCCCACAGATATCCATATTAATGGACTCTCTGCCTCTCTTTTGATACCTTATCTCAATTCTCACCACACCGCGTTGTCTTCTACTCCATCTCTATCTCCCGCGCCTCCCAACTCTCTTTCTCTCGATTATATTATCTTAAAAGAACCTCCTTTACTCCTATCGAACTACCTCGTCCACAAAGTTTTCTATAGTTATATTCGAAAGGGGGGACTTGCTGGAAACCCCATCGAATCGTTGCGTGCTTCAACGCCGCACCAATTGACGACGAAGTCGGGGGTTTTTTTATTTATGGCGCTGATTTTGAATGCCCTAATGGAGATAATGAGGATGCCGACGATTGGGGGAGTTTTATTGGAGTTGGCTTTTCTTGCTACGCCTCTTTGGGTCGCAGTCTTCGTGGGGCTTGTTGTTGGATGGGCGTGGAGGCCGAGGTGGGCGGCTGGTTTGGTCGGTGGAGGTAAGGGGAATTCTGATGATGAAATGAATGTTAATGAGAGCAAAGATGCGTTCTATGGTTTGCAGCTGGCGGTTCCGAGGTTGGATTGGCTTAGGGCTCAATTGCCGAGCTATGTTACTTATTTGATACCCGAACAGGGCTCTGAGAAGAAGAAGAGCGATGTTGATTTGGGGTAAGTTGGTTTCCTGAAGAAACTTGATTTGTTTCAGTTTTTTTTTTTTTTTTGAAATAATTTTAAGAAAGTTCTGATCTTGCTTTTGATATGAACTGTGAAGCTCTCCGTCACAAGAAAATAAGAATTTGGCGGTGACATTGGAGGATTTTCAGAACCTATTTGCTCTTGTTGAAACAACAGATGGCGGACCAGCTTGGATTCACATGATGGATAAGAGCTTGCCGAGCTTGAGCTACCAAGCTTGGCGCAGAGACCTTGAGGTGTGCTTATTTTTTATGCTCTTTTATTTATTTTGGAGCTGGTTTTATTTCATGCTATCATGTTTAAAGGAGCAATCTTTATATTTTTATGCTACAGAAAGGTCCTCCACAATATCGCAGCAGAACTGTTTTTGATGATGCAAAGCCTGAAACTGTGAGGGACTTCTTTTGGGATGATGAGTTTCGGATGAAGAACAAATGGGATGACATGCTTCTGTATCATGAGACTTTGGAGGAATGTCCTGTTACAGGGACAATGTTAGTTCATTGGATTAGAAAGGTGAGAGCTTGTTTGAGCTCTGATAGTCAGCTGAGGAGCTAGTAATATAAGCTAATTTGTGTTTCCTTATGTTCTTTATGCATGCATTGCAGTTCCCCTTCTTCTGTAGTGACAGAGAGTACACTATTGGCCGTAGGATATGGGAAGTAGATGGGGCTTATTACTGTGTCACTAAGGTATGTGACAAAGCTTTTGTTTTACTTCTTTTACTTTGAAAGATTCATGCAAGATACCCAAATTAGCTATCTTCTTTCATTTGGTGGTGAAATATGCTGTGGTGCAGTCCTTAGGCAAGTTGCTTTATGCACTGCATGGTTTAAGACCATCTCCAACCAAACGCAAACATGCATATGGCGTCATTCGGTCCCTCCAGCCGAACGCCAAATCTTCCGCTATTTGCTTGCGGGTGAACAGCGCGACACCAATATTGGCGTTGCACTGTTCACCCATTCGACTTTTTTGTCTCAATTGGATTAGCCGTAGAAATGCGCCAAAGAGGAGAAAGACGGCTATCTTCGTAGAAGCCCGCAAAATGGAGTTCGATTGGAGATGAATCACGACATTTTTTAGTTTCACTGCATTTTGGAGTGAAAAATGGGATTTTCAGTTAGAGATGCCCTAACTTTATGATATGAACTCACATATGTAGCTTTGCTGTGTAATTCTTCCTTGTTGTGCTCGTTAAAATTTATATTTGCAACCTTAGATATGCATGTATTAAATCACTATATTATTGCTAGAGTCATTTCTATGATGGAATACAATTTTTGTTATTGTAATTCTTTCTTGTTTTGTCTACTCGTCAAAGGACACAGCATGCATAGCTAAAAACTGCATTAACTTTATTTAAAACCTTTTTTATTGTATGTTTTCTATTTTTCTGCAGTGTCTTAAACCGTTGTAGGTGCAATAATAACAACAAAATAAATCTTCTTAAAAAAAAAAAACTAGCAATACTTCTAATCTCATATTGATTATGTTGTTTAGGTTAGATCTAATATTATAAAAGGACTTGGTTGCATTGGGGAGTATGGACTATTTTTTTGTCTTCAAAGCATGAAGAATGCACTTTAGTGATGAGCAACTTCGTGGTTTTTTTGTGATTCATGAATGAATATTATAAGTACATTTACTGCAATCCACATAAGGGAATTAGAATTATTTCTCATGGTCGTTTTATTTCTATTTCTAGATAAATGAGAATTTAACTTTTAACATGACACAATGGCGAAAAAGGATTCATGTAGCCGACCCCACGTAGTGGGACAAAGACTTGATGTTGTTGTTGTTGTTGTCGTTTTATTTCTTTTATTTCTAGAGATACCATATAGCTACATAAGAACAATATAATGATGGGGAAATATTGGTATTCGCTAGAAACTTTAGATGGAAATGGAACATTTATGAAATTATGGGTGAAGGAATCCATTAGCTTCACTTTCTTGTGAATCATGTGTTGGTGGCCTTGGTTATTATGCTTAATCATGTTCATTTAGGAAGATATGGTATGGGTGGAAAGTTCAATCTCCATGATGATTTAAGAGAGCCTAGTTAGTCTGTTAATGAATCTTGCTAAGTGCCAGATTCGATAAGCTTGATTTGTCTATTATTTGTATATTTTATCTTAAGATTTGATAAGAGAGATTAGTTGACTATTAGGATATTTTAACTTTCAGAACTTTCTCTGAACTATGGCTACTAGGAGTAGGAGGAAAATGCTACATCCTGAGCCAACCCTGATGTTAGAAGCTGATTATTTCAATGGTTTTTCCATGTGCTGCCTCCTAACAAAATGAAGCAACTGTTGGTTCTCGAAAATTATAAATTTTTTTGGAGTTTGAGGGCTTGCAATGATTTGTGTGCTGAAATTTAAACTATTGGGCTGATGGGATATGAATGTTAAAATCTAATATTTGTGGTGTTTTTCATAGGAGAGATGGTCTTATAGGGATGTGTTGAAGTTAAAATATTTCTCTCTTTGTTTGGTTAGTGTATATTTAGGTATCTTTGATTATGGAAATTATAATTTGTGTCATTTTTTTGCAAGTGTTGTTATCTTTGGGAGAAGGCTAAATTAAACATGTATACAGCAAATAGGTTTTCACACATGGAACTTCTTGTTTGATTCCTATAGCTCTGGGTGTTATAAATAGGTTTTCAGTCTTAGTCAAATGTTGCAAAAGTTCTATAAATATTATTATTTATAAAAAAATAAAGTTTGAGTAGGTAATATTTTACTTTCCTGGAACTTATTGTAGGGCCCAACCAATGTTATCAAAAGTAATAGATACTTTCAATGTGGTATGAATTTCCATTACAGGAGATGCTAGGCATTACTCAACATACTTGACTGAACAAAGTGTGGTATTCAAAGAAAACAACTATAACTTGTAAATTAATTTTAAGTATGATAAGCATATTTTCAAGAAAATAAAGTGATAATCATCACAGTAAATTAAGCGGGAAAAAAATATGGCTTTATATGATGCGGACATCCAACCGTCCATGGCTATCCGAGGAGCTGAAGAACAACGGCTATCATCGTCCCACGTAATCTTATATTTTATTTGTAATTTTTAAATTTTTATCATAAATTTTTCATTTTTACCCTCACTTAAAAGGGGCGTCCTATGTAAGCCTTAGAGGCATATGTGTCTTGTTTTAGTTTCTTAGACGTATATATAGAGGCCCTTTCTTGTGTAATGGGATGATAAATTGTTAATGAAATTTTATTCTACTTGTTTGATCTCTTAGTGAGTTCATGAGAGGAGAATGATCTCTTTGTGAGTTCCGAGATTCCCAAGATCTCTTTGTGAGTTCTTGAGGAAGTGGCATTTGCAGATCTCTTTGTGAGTTCTATTGGAGTTGTTACTCGAGGTGTGTAGCTCCGGATTTTCTTTTTCCTAAACCCAATTTATTTCTTCTCTACCTAACCAAACACTCTTCCTCCTAAATCCCCTCCACCGGCCCCCATAAGTCCACCGCCGGCCACCCCAGGCCAATCCCTCCACCGGCGGCTCTGCCGGCCTCCTTGGGACGGCCAATCCACCGGCCTCTCTCTTGGGAAATTCAAATTTGAAATTCAAATTTATTTCCAAGAGGCATTGAAGACTTTCCTAAAGTAGTTCTTTGATTTAAGGCTTTCATATTAATTGGATGTCAATTTGAATTTCAATTTGAATTTGAAATTCAAATTAATTCTAATTGATAGTCCCATTATTGGAAACTTACCTTTCTTTAAAAATCTGAATTTTAATTTTGATTTTATTAAATCTTTGATTAGTAATATGGGCCCCACTCTACTTATGACAAATAATCTCCTCTCTTTCTCTATGTGGCCGGCCCCCTCATTGGGCATAATCTCTCTCCTATCTCATTAATAGCCCTCCTCATTAAGCCTCCCTAATTACCTCCCACAATTCCTTCTCATCCAATTTAATTCTCCTCATTAAATTTGAATTTAAATTCAAATTCATCCCGCCAATTCCACTTAATCTGAAATTTAATTTCAGATTTCCATTCTCTCTCCCCAAATTGATTTGGGATTTAATTAATCTTGCCACCTAGACAAGTAAATGGCATTTACGTTTTACATCATTATAAGTTCTATTATATTCCAAATTCAAATTTTTGTTGTAGATAAGTATTTGAGTTTATTGTGTACATAGCCTCGGGATATCTAACCTTAATTACTATTTATTTCATTTCTGTCATTGTTCATGTTCCCTTTTCTATCACTAGATTTCTAGCCCTCTATATCTTCTTCTATCTCCTATCAGTCATCTTTTTTATCACAAGATTTTCAATTCTAGAATTTAAAGCTCTTGTAGCCACACATGGAACACTACCCTTTTTCAATCATAAGTCCTGGAAGAGAAAAAGGAGGGTTGCGTTAGGTAATCGACAGTCAGCGTAAAATTTATGGAACAATCATGACATGAGTACCCCTCAAACTTAAGCAAAAAATTTATGCTATGGTGGTGAGACCTGCAATACTTTATGGCTTTGAATGTTGGCCATTAAAACAATAACAACAACAATATCAAGCCTTAATCCCACTATGTGGGGTCGGCTGCATGAATCTTTTTCTCCATTGTGTCTTGCTAAGAGTGAAGCATAAAATTAAGCTAAGTGTTGTAGAGATAAGGATGCTCAGATGGAAGAGTGGTTTTACAGTTGGAGATAGAATGTGAAATGAGTATATATGTGAAAAAGGTTGAAGTAGCTCCAGTTGCAGATAAAATTAGAGAGAGTATCATTAGATGGTTTGGTCACATGAAATGTGATCCGAGTCACATGAAACGTCAACCTTCGGATCACTTAGTTGGGAGTGCAGATGTATTAGATATGGCTTATGTTAAAAAATGTATAGGTAGACATAAAAAGGTTTTATTAGAAAGTATTAGAAATGATTTTTTTATTATATTTAAGTGAGAATTCGATTCTTAATATGACATAATGGAGAAAAATAATTGTGGATGAAATGGATAGGGAGGTTGGCTGGTCGAACCTTGACTGTAGGATAGCTAGGACTTCATTGACTGTTAGCTTGATATGTATCACTAAAATTATTATGAACGGGTTTTTTTCATTTTCCAAATATGAATCCATACATCTTACAATTTAATTGTAAGTTATATAGAACTTATATCCTTATCACGCAATCCATTAAGGTATTTGTTCATTTTAACCGTCAAAACTTAAATACTAACTGTTATATCCCTATATATGCCCTCTATTTTTTTTTTTTTTAATAAATTCGAAGTAATTAAATCTGTTACTCCATGATACTGTCACACTTACTAAAATCACTTATCCTGTACTCATCTTCGAAGAAATTAAAGTCATTGGGCTTTTTTATTCCCCTTATATTTCCATTTTCCAACTATCTTTCCTACCATAAAGTGAAATAGCCTTATTAATAATAAATTATCATTTTTATAATATATTGGTGACAATCTGATGTAGAACCAAAAGCAAGCCATGATTAAAAATTATAAATCTGAAATTAATGCCAGCAAATAGAAGATCGAAAATTAATTTGAAGGGGGGGATTGATTGGGGGGGGGGGGGGGGGTGTGGAGATTTAGTTGGAGGGAGTAAAAAGGGAAATAGGGAGAGAGAGAGGGCCGGCGATTATGGGTATTGGAGGGAGGGGATGCTGGGAGGGAATTTAAGGGATTGAGATAGATTGTCAATCAAAGTCATCTAAATTGGAGAAAGAGGCTTTAATGCTCAATTTACTCTTGAATTAAATTGAATTTAATTGGCCTGGATTGGAAGGACTTCCTAATATAACTTCTCTTATTTTGGAAAGAATTTCAAAATTCAAAAATGAATTGAAAATCTGAAAAATAAAAGCTTCCTAATTTAAGAGGCATCACATGATGGAAAGTAATTAATTAGGGATTTGAAGTTCTTAATGGACATTGATTGGAAATGTAATTAGGGCCTTATGGAAATAGGATGAAGAGATGAGGGACTGGAGGCTAAAGGAGGGAGGGATGGAGTTAGAAAGGATTTCAAATAGTTTTCCAAGCAAAGCCAATTTAATTAAAAGATATTTAATGTTCATATCTCTTTTAATTTTGAATTCAAATTCAAATTGAATTTGATTTACGAAAATTTTTCAAAATATAACTCGTGTTAAATTAGAAAAGAATTCAAATTTGAAGATTTCAAATTTGAAATTGATTCAAGATTGATTAATATCCTTCCAAATTCGTCATGATCTATATTTAGGAAAGTAGTAGGACTAGAAAATTTGGAGTAAAGGAGGGGAGATGTGGCCGGCAGCTCGGAGGAGGTTAGGACTTGGGGCCGGCAAGTAGGAAGGGAGAGGGGATTTTCGGCGTAGGGATATAATGGTGGTGGAGGGGTTGGCCAGAGGAGATGGGGATGATAGGGGTCGGTGGGCTTGGAGAAAGGGAGGGAGTTGGTGGAGAAGATAAACCATGAGCCCGAAGCTTCATGCGGCTTGATGGGTAATACTTTCCCCTCACCTAGGGATTCAAACCAGTAGTCCCGGACGCTTCGCGGCTGTGGGTTAATACATTGCCCTCACCTATGGGATCACCTCTCAATGAGAATTCTCAAAGCTCTCAATAACAAGTGCTACATTTTTTCCTTAATAATCATTCATCCCAAAAAAGAAGAGCGGGCTAATAATAACCAAAATATAATAATAAGAGACAAGATGACAAGAGGAGTGCCCCATGGGGTTACGTATGGCTATCCCTCAAGTGAGGTACAATAACAACATCAAGCTTTGTCCACTACGTGGGGTCGGCTTACATGAATTCTTTTTTCTCCATTTGTGTCGGTTAAAAGTTAATTCTTATTTAAACTCTAATAA